>NW_004798424.1:176141-178551 GCF_000002075.1 Aplysia californica
GTTTTTTTATGAAACACTAAATCAATGTACCAGAGATTAATCTCATCTCACCTCATCTCATCTCATCTCCCTTCATCTTGTCTTATCTTACCTTTTGTATCTTACTTTATCCCATCCCACCTCACCTCACCTCAACTCATCTCATCTCCACCCAACCCCACCCAACAAAAAAAATTATAAACAATAAAAAAACAACCGCATCCTTGTCAGTTAAGATAAATCCCTAACAACAACACCTCCAATCTCTCCCACACACAGACTACACAGATCACTACTGTAACCGGCCGTGCGAAGAGAACGCGGCCCCAAAGATCTGCAGGTACAACTTTCTGATAGAACACTACATCACCATGTCCCCGGCCTGCCACAAGTGCAGCACCGACCACCGGGACTGCTTCCTGCCCCAGTGTGTCCCGGGGGACGGCAGGAAGAGGGGAATCCTTACCGTCAACCGCATGCTGCCAGGACCTTCCATATCTGTACGTTTTTCTTATTTTTTGGTGGGGTGGGGGAGGGGGGTTCTTTTTGTTTTGTTTTGGTTTCTTTGCTTTGTTTTGGGTTGTTTGTTTTAAGGGGGTAGGGTGTTGTTTCTTTGTTTGTATGTCTGTTTGTTTGTTTGCTTGTTTGTTTTGTTTGTATGTTTTTATGTGTGTATGTTTGTACGTATGTATACATGTTTTTTTGTTTTTTGTTTTTTGTTTTGTTTTTGTTTTTTTTGTTTGATTGATTGTTTGTTTGTCTTTGGGTGTGTGTGGGAGGAACAAGGGGGGGGGGGGGTTGTGATGCTTTGTATTTGTAAAAGTACAGGTGTTTTACTCCACCACCAATAGTATTATACTGAACGCCATTAAACACCCAACGTTTTCAAAAAAAATATTTAAAAAGCTTAATATACTCTGATCGTCACGCTTTATGAGACACAAGTGAATAGTTGTTAGTCCACACGCCACACACCCATACCCAATTTTTTAAAATGTCCATCAGTACTTTTCATCAGAGTACAGTAAACTATACTTTTGTAAAATGTGTTAATTAGCTACTATATTATAAAAGGATACAAAATTATTTACCTGACAGATAACCCATAGCTCTTTCCAAACAAAAGTCCTAACATTTTTTCGATCGATTTTTAAAAAAATGTCTTTTATTACGACTCCTCAACTTAGCGAAGCTGATCGCAACTTTCGCTTCCGCCTTGTTCATGTCGTAAAACGTGCCTGAGAAGCAGCAATAGGCTAAAATGCAGTTCTTGCAATGTTCTCGACTTATACTAAGATTTTAGCACACTTGAAATGTCCTGGATGTGGAAAGAATAGGACAGTCTCGAGTGACGAGCCGTGTTCAAGAGATGCAGATTTTTCTGTTGCATCTGCGGAATCGTTTTGCTTCTCAAAAGTAGCAGCTCGTAGTGCATGAAAATGTTTCTTTCATCAGTGTGAGGCGCGGAGCAGTAACTACAGGACTTGGATCGAGAACGTCTTATTTAGGACTGCAGTTAACAAAACTGCAACAACAGCGTCGTCTTCCCGGTGCCAAACAGCACAGAGAAAAAAACAGAATCTCTCAGTAAAAACTACCCAAGAATCATGCTCCTGTCCATTCCAGGGAAGATTTTAAGTCGTACCATACTGGAAAGACTGAAGGAAGCCGTAGCTGTAAAACTAAGAGAGGAGCACGCAGGATTCCGTAAAAAGAGATCAAGTACAGATCAGATTGCAACTTTGAGGATAATAGTGGAGAAGTCCACAAAGTGGAACTCTTCCCTGAGCATTAACTTTGTTGAATATGAGAAAGCTTTTGACAGCCTAGATAGGGACTCAATATTGGAAGCTCATGCGCCACTACGGAATACCTGACAAGTTTGTGAGATTGATCAAGAAGATGTATGAGGGAATGAGTTGCAGTGTCTTACTTGGAGGGCAACGGACAGACTCGTTTGAAGTGAAAACAGGAGTGAGAGAGGGAAGCCTGTTATCGTCTTTTCTCTTTTTATTAGCAGTGGACTGGATAATGAGACAGACAACATCAGGACACCACGGTGGCATACAGTGGACCCTTTCCAGTTAGTTGGAAGACTTGGACTTTGCCGACGACTTGGTACTTCTTTCTCACAGTCGAGCCCATATGCAACAGAAGACAAATCGTCTCAGGAACTTCTCCCGTAGTGTTGGACTTTAAAGTTCTTAAAATGAATGCAGCCGACGCTCCGATCACATTGCAAGGGGCACCATTGGCGGATGTTGAATCCTTTACCTTCCTGGGAAGTGTCATCAACAAGGCAGGGGGGCACAGACGAAGACATCAAAGTCAGAATCCAAAAGGCAAGAGCAGCATTCAGCATCCTCAGAAATATAAATGGATGTCTAAGGAACTGGGATTGAACACCAAGCTGAGGATCTTCAAAACAAAC
>NW_004798425.1:0-1238 GCF_000002075.1 Aplysia californica
AGATGTCTAAGGACTTACCTGTCTGTCAAATGCCTGTTTCTGAAGGTCTATCTGCTTGTCATGGAAGTCATGAACTGGGGAAAAACAAACACACAAAACCCATTCATATCCCTAATAATAATTATTATTCTTGCCGTTTGTTTGTTGTTGTTTTTTTTGTACTAGTAGGAGTTTTACGGCACTTGCAACGCAGTGAAGTCAAATAAGTGCCGAAGATTAGATTCAGCTGTTTAGTTTTAGTAAGAGTTTTACAGCACTTGTAACACAACCAGGTTATATACATATAAGTGCCGAAGGTTTTACAAGAGAGTAACTTACACAAAAAAGAAAGAATTTTTAGTTTTAGTACAGGTTTTACAGCGCTCACAACTACATACGGTCATATGAGCGCCAGAAAATTAGAGGTGTTACAAGAGAGTAACAAACATAAAAAAGAAGAAGGGGAGATAAGGACGATAGATGTTTCATAGGAATGAAGAAACAAACCACACCATGGCACCCGCCAACCACGAACATACTTTTTGTTTAAATAATAATCACATGAGCCTGAGTACAGAAGAACTGGTCTATTAGCAAACATGAATGAGCCACGGCAACATGGGGTGAGGGTGGCTGGGCTGAGCGTTATCGTAAAATCCTTCTTAGTGACTGCGACTTTTACGTCGTTATCAAAAGTGAGCAGAAAAAAACAAGAATAATATATCGCTACCAAAGAACTACAAAAATTAAACCTGTCAGTTTTAGCAAAATTTGATTTACTAAGACCATGAGGCCAGAAACCAAAAGTTGTATCTGCTCTATCAAAACCGTAAGATTATTCGGAGTCGTTATCAGGATATTCAAGGAATTGCATTCGAAAAGCTTGACATGTTGTGAATCTCTTAATCTTTAACGTCGAATTTTGCAAAACTAGTTACTAAAAAGATAGAACTTTGTAATTCTGAGGTAGCGATATGGCATTAGCAGACCAATTAACCCTATCCGCACGTCGTGTTTTACTACCGTATCCATCCGATGAGGGGAACCCTGTGCCACCACTTCCAAAGATGAAATTTACTCTTTAATCCGATCCGTATGCTTTGCATAGCAGTCAGTGAAAATGATTTTTTGAGAAATACTGAAAGTTTCAAAGAGATCTTCGTACTAGAAGTATTCTAAAATGTGAAGAATACAACCCCGGGGGTACAAAATAACCCCAGGGCGTATGGATAGAATAAAGGTTGGGTGGTTAGGAGGGC
>NW_004798425.1:1338-3118 GCF_000002075.1 Aplysia californica
GGTGCTGAATCAATAATGTCAATTCAAGACACAAGAAAGCCAGAATATGTGACTCACGCTTCTTGACAGCTTCGTTATGCTGCTTGGTGAGCTCGTCTCTCTGCGCCGTGAGCGCCGCGTTGTGCGTGTCCTCCATGTCCTTCTGCACCTTCTCGTGGTCTTCCCGGTCGGCTTGTGCCTTGTGGCGTGCCTCCTGTTCTAGCTTAGAGGCCTCCTCCTTTTGCTGACTTATCTCCGACAGGTTCTTGTCAAGCGCGTCCTTCTCGCTCGTCAGATCCGCTGTGGACACATCCAGTTAATAAATAGTTATACAGTGCGTTTGACACAATTCGGTCTGTGTGGACACATGCGATTAATAAATGGTTACAGTACTCGTTTTACATACAGAGCTTTCGACATAATTGTTCCGTGTTTCAGTAAGAGTTTTACAGCACTTACAAACAAGTGTGGACACATGGTAAGAAGTTCTTGGGTTGTACGTAACAGTAGCTCAGTTTAGTTTTAGTAAGAGTTTTACAGAACTTGAAACACAAAAAGGTCAAACAAGTGCCGAAGATTAGAGGTGTTACAAGAGAGTAAGAGGCACAGAAAAGAAACAGGAGAGATCAGGACGGCAGACGTTTGATAGGAAAGTTTCGTTTTAGTAAATATTGTATGGCCCTTGCAACATAATAAGGTCATATAAATGCCGAAGATTAAGAGGTGTTACAAGAAAGTAACGAACACAAAAAGTAGGACAGATCAGGACGACAGACGTTTGATAGGAAAGAAGGAGCAAACCACACCATAGCACCCACCAACCACCCACAGTAGCTCAGTACAAACAAAAAACAAACAAATTAAAACAAAAATATAAACAGTGCACACTGACCACATACACATTTGTACATTTGGGATATACAACAGTCCATACAGTTTGTTTGCTGGTTAGTCTCTTTGTTTGTTTGTTTGTTTGCTTGTTTTAATGAAGAGTAGCAAACCGACAAAAATAATGGTCACTTAGTGCGGGGGAAATATAAGACACACATAGGAACCATAAAAAATCCCTCCAGTGACAAAATTTCCTTCTGTCTTTCTTTTAATAAAGTTATTTTTTTCACCCTCTCTCTGCTATAATTCTTCACTAAAAGAATTTCATTCTTTCCGAAAGCAGCTCTGCTCAGATTATGAGGGATCGAACCAGTTCCCATCACAATTTTAAACTCAATGTGCTGGTTATAATTTCCCTGGGTCGGACGACTGGAAGTACATCGACAAGGGAGACCATTCATGATATGGTTGAAGGAACAAAACTAGTCTGTGAATTTGCATGGTTGTGTCCCTTGATACATCAGAGATCAGCATGAGGTGATGGAGACGTGGATGGAATTGTGAGGAGAGCGGGAAGTGTATAGCCAGGCTTAACGCCCCTTTCAACACCATTAGTTATTTAAGAACTTAATGTCCGTCTCTGATAGGACCGAGCTAAATGGGTTGGAGGCCTAGAAAATTCCAAGCAAAAAAATATTTACCCGAGTTCATTTCAAGACATCCGGTCTGGGTTTCAAACCAGGGCCACCCAATCCGTACTCCAGCATTATACCAACTGAGCTAAAGAGCGCCCTTGTGTTGATGACACGAAGAAGAAGGAGAAGGAGGAAGAGGAAGAGGAGGTGGAGGAGGAGGAGGAGAAAAGGGTTAGAGGCGCACACAGGGGGGGAGAAAGAGAGAGAGAGAGAGAGAGAGAGAGAGAGAGAGAGAGAGAGAGAGGAAGAGAGAGAGGGAGAGGGAGAGAGAGAGG
>NW_004798425.1:4542-6554 GCF_000002075.1 Aplysia californica
GTGTGTGTGTGTGTGTGTGTGCGTGTCTGTCTGTCTGTCTGTCTGTGCCATTACCTCCACACAGCAGTAGTTGACCACCACAGACATGGCATCAAAAGCCTGTGTTGTAGCGCGGAGCTGCATCCTAGCCTGACTGAGTTCCTTGGTCCTCGCCTCACACAGGGACTCCAGGCGTACGATCTCCTTCTGGCTGCTGGTGGTGGACGTCCCCCGGGGGGCGCTGCTGGGGGTGGGGCCGCCCCGGGGGGCGTTAGGGGCGCTGCTGGGGGGAGCCCCCTTGGCTGTTCCGTTGACATTGGATTTCCGACTGCGATCTGTGGAGGACAGAACAACAACATATTAATTAATAAACTGTCTTGTTTTGTTTTACGAAGAGTTTGTTGAGTGAGAATTTGTTGAGTAAGAGTTTGTTAAGTACGAATTTTACGGCGCTCGCAACTGCATAAGGTCATAAATTATGAGACCGCAAAACACAAATTGGTTGGTTTAGTAAAGATTTTTTACGGCATTCGCAACTGCATACGGTCATAAAAGTGACGAAAATTAGAGGTGTTACAAGATAGAAACAAACACAAAAAAGGCGGACGGGGGATAAAGGCGAATAGAAATTTGATGGGAAAGAAGTAGCAAACCACACCAGAGCACCTGTCAACCAGCCCACATGTAGGGTCTTACCAGAACTTTTGGTTTTACTCGGCTTATCTGAGTTTTAGCACGAGTTTTACGGCACTTGCAACAAAAACCGTTCCCATAAGTGCCGATTATTGTTTGTTTGTTTGTTTGTTTGTTTGTGCTGGAAAAATATAAGATATACAGACAGACAAAACGTAGGGAAAGTAAAGAAGTAGGACCTTCCAGTGACGAGTTCTAACCACACGCTAAATAGCAAATTTACGGTAAAGCATATCGACACAACAGCAGTCATTTAGAGACGACTAGGTTAAGGTCATGCTTTCTGTGGTGAGATCTCCATCTTCTTAGTCTTGTTACTGTATAGAGTTGGACATCACGGCCAAGCTAGTGCTGGTGCTCACGAAAACAACAACAAATACAACCATAAAAATAATAGCGAAGACAACAACAAGGACACGATGGTTTTTTCCTTACTTAAAACAATTTAGAATAACACGAGGACACTTTTATTGCAACAACACCTATTACAATCAGATGGTCTCTCTATACACTACACACTACACACTCGAGGCAAGGCAACACACTGGCAACGCAATGGCAACACACTGGCAACAAGCGTCTGTTTGCAAAATGCATGCGTAGACATAGAAGCTCTACACGGTTCTCTTGTTATAAAGACAGAAAACGATTCAAAACTGAATACTGAAACAAGAGACAGACACAGAAAGAGGGAGGGAGGGAGAGAGAGAGAGAGAGAGAGAGAGAGAGAGAGAGAGAGAGAGAGAGAGAGGGTGGGAGAAGGGAAAGAACCACTATTGAAATTGAATTTTTTTAATGTTTTCAGAAAGTACTAGATCTAGATCTAGATCGATCTAGATAATTATACTGAAAATGAAAAGCGCGTTGCCAGACATTGGTCACTTTCCTATGGTAGCATACGCTATAGAATAGGCTACACAGGATGTAATTTATTAGGGAGAGTGTATACAGACCCGGTAACCGGGGACAAAGTCACAAAGCGGTAGGGGAACTCTTGTGATTTCGGAAAGTTTCAGCACCCTCTTGGCTCAGTGTAGACCGCAGAATTATACACTAAGGTAGACCTAGGTTCTTCTAGATCTATTCTATGGCCTAGGACCCTAGGTCTAGATCTAGACAGACATAAATCATTGATCTAGTTTCGAGGCTAGTCTAGATCTAGATCTAGATCTAAATGAAGATTGCGGATGTCTTTTCGATGAACGATCGTTTTTCCTCCGTTTTGGAGTTGGGAGAATCACAATTTGAAAGAAAGAAAGTGGCTATTCTCACCCGCCCGGAAGTTCTCGCAAGATCAACTCCTCCCCTCTTCTCTCTCTCTCTCTGTCTCTTTCTGAATA
>NW_004798425.1:6723-7958 GCF_000002075.1 Aplysia californica
AAGAAGAACAAGAAGAAGAAGAACAAGAACAAGAACAAGAACAAGAACAAGAACAAGAACAAAAACAAGAACAAAATCAAAAACAAGAACAAGTACAAACGACAACTTAGATGTTGATTGGTAGTGAGGTAGTTAAAGACAGCAACACGGCTGAACTCTGATCTGACAATGACCTTGAGAAATAACTGACAACAATAACAACGACCTTGAGAAAAACAGTTTGAGCTTGTCCGATTTCTCAGTAACTCCAGGCCACGTCGGATTGGAACCCAAACTCACCAACACAATACTGAGTCCACTCTACCGGCGTAAGGGAGAAGAATTCGGCCAGGTCCCACTCGTAGGTCACGTCGGAACAGCGGGTCAGGGCGCGCACAGCCGGAAACAGACACTGCTGCCGCTGTCTTTTAATGCGCATGCTCCGCAGTAAATCCATTGTTAACATCACGATATGACCTCACATATTAATCCATTGTTCTACCTCACTATCCATTGTTTGACATCACGGTATGGCCTTACAATCCATTGTTTGACATCACGGTATGCCCTTACAATCCATTGACAGTAAATCCATTGTTTACCTCATGACATGGTCGCACCATCCATTGGCAGTAAATCAATAGTTCTATATCACGACATAATAGCCTCACCATCCATTGGCAGTAAATCCATTGTTCCACCTCGCGGTAATAGTCTCACCACACATTGTTTTACATCACGGTATTGCCTCACCATCCATTGTTCTATATCACGGTATGGTCTCACCATTCATGATCGTTCTAACTCACGGCATGGCCTTCAGATCCATAGTATGACCTCACGGTATAGCCTCACCATCCATGAACGTTCTCCATCACGCCACCGCATCACAATCACTCACCACCTCGAATGCTCCATTCCAAAACAGGACATTCAACTAGGGAAATAATCGCGCGATACACGAACTGGCCACCTTGTGTCACGCCATAAAGGCTCTGCGTTCACTACCAGTCCACCATAAAGTGTCTACACAAAACTGAACGCGTCAGAAACCGCGCACTTCTCAATATGGTTCAAACAGCGTCATCACCTAGGTGTCATGTAGAAAGGAATCACTTCAAGGAAACTAAAAATATAATATATCGTATTCCGGTCACGTAAGCACCAACCATACTCCTCTGTTTGTTTGTTTGTTGTTGTTGTTTTTTTGGGGGGGAGGGTTTTGTTGGGGTTTTTTTTGGATTTTTTATTTTTTT
>NW_004798425.1:10532-12042 GCF_000002075.1 Aplysia californica
CCCTCCCCCCTCTCCCTTCCCCTCTCTACTTGCCTGCACCCACACCCAGCCACACAGGAACAGGTCAAGCGTGGTCATCAAATCTCGGCACAAACATTTATGTTCTGCCTTCGTCTCCGGGGATTTAATTACCGTACAGGTCAGGGAATAAGAACAAATGCCCACACAGGTCAGATCATTTTTTAAAAATAAGAGTTTTACGGCACTTGCAACACAATACGGTCATAATAATAAGTGCCGAAGATCAAAGGTTTTACAAGAGAGGAACAAACAAAAAAAAGGATGAGAGGTAAAGACGATGGATGTTTGATAGGAAAGAAGAAGCAAATCGCACTAGAATACATGCCAACCACTCACAGAGAATCAGATCGAATGACCACACAGGTCAACGAGTTTAATACGGGATGCCCATTGCGAATGTGATCGGGTCTGGTCGGGTCGGGATGATCGCCCGACTCGGCTGACAGAAAACAAACGCGTTTGTTTTTGAGGCGACGAGTCGGAAACATTTGGCTTGAGCCGCAAAAGCCGATTTGCCACCTCAATCTGGCTAGCAAACCGACCAGACTCGATCCCCCCAATGGGAACCCCGTATGAGAACGTAAGACCACACAAACTTCCTAGGGTTCCCAAAATCAACACAACTCCTAATGTCAAGGTCAGATGAGCAGCGGTCTGTGTTTTTATTTCAATGATGTTTTCTCTATCAAGGAGAATTTTATTTCCGTTAAACTATTCACCTGAAACGTTTGTTCTTTTTTGTTTGAGTAAGCGTTGTACGGAACTTGCAACACAATGAGGGCATATAATTATGTGCCCAAAGCTTGTGCTTTGTTTGCTTGAGTAAAGAGAAGCACATCGGCACAGAAATGGTCATTTGATACCGGTGAAAAGTAAGACAGACGGTCAGACAAAAACAAAAGAGGGAAACATTAAGAAGTAGGACCTAGCAGCGGCGTCCTCCAACCACCCGCAAGTTTGTTCTCGCCTCCACAAAAATACAAAGTTTAACTTTGTTAAAGAAGGTACAATTTTTTTTTCATCAGTACACTAGGGGACACCTCCCCTACCCTCCGTCCTCCCCCTCCCCCTCCCCTCTTACCCCTCTCTGACTTAGGTTTCGGTTTAGAGAAGCACATATTCATAATAATAGTCGCTTAAGTGCAATGAAAAAGTAAGATAGACCCACAGAAGAAAAACTGGGGCCAAGAAAAGAAGTATTTGTTTGTTTTAGTAAGAGTTTTACGGAACTTGCAAGACAATAAGGTCATATAAGTGCCGAGGATTAGAGGTTTTACAAGAGAGTAACAAACACAAAAAAGAAAGAGAAGAGATATGGATGATAGATGTTTGACAGGAAAGAAGGAGCAGACCACATCAGAGCCCCCGCCAACCACCCACAGAAAAGAAGTAGGACCAAACCGTGGCCCCTTCCCGCCACCCTTACCTCACTAGAGCCCCACCTGTAACACATTAAGTGTGAATCCTCTGCTCCCTCCACCAACCCCCC
>NW_004798425.1:14200-15734 GCF_000002075.1 Aplysia californica
ACCTACCCCGAACCCCTTCTTCCCACTCCATCCATCCCCCCCACCTCCGCTCGCCAAAAATACCTGGCCTTGCTCCTTTCCATGTGTATCAGACACACACACACACACACACACACACACACACAGACACTCAACAAACACAAGTGCACACACATACACACACACAGACAAACACACATACACACACATACATACACATATACACACACATATACACACATACACACACATAAACGCACACACATACACACACACATACACACACGTACACACACACACACACACACACACACACACACACACGTACACACACACAAACGCACACACAAATACATACACATACGCGCGCACACACACACAAATACCAAAACCATTAATGTTTCCTGGATGCTTTGCTCATTACCCGAAGTTAAAACGGAAATAGCATATAAATAGCCGTTTCTTTTCTCGGATCCATGATTTCGAATAATCCAGTGTAGACCGCCTCGCTCTACCTGGCATGTCGGAGAAGTTCAACTACCCCGGTGTACCTGGCAAGCTCCTATTTCAACCAATCAACGACTCGGCAAGCTCCTATTTAAACCAATCAATGACTCCCTCCATTAAAAGACAGGTACAATTCCCAGGACGCACTTCCGCTATACCAGGGCTATCCCAGAAATTAAAATGAAAACAGGCAGTATTTAAATAAATTACTTTAATGGGTTTTGTTGTTGTTGTTGTTATTGTTGTTGTTGTTTGTTTTGTTTTAGTAGAGGTTTTACGGCGCTTGCAACTGCATAGGGTAATTTGAGAGCCAGAAGATTAGAGGTATTACAAGAGAGTAACAAACATAAAAAAGAAGAAGGGGATATAAGAGCGATAGATGTTTGATAGGAAAGAAGGAGCAAAGTACACCAGAGCACCGGCCAACCGCCCATTTGGGAATACTCGATTTGGGTGCACCATTAAAATGAAAAAAAAAATGAATGCAACCAATTTACTATATCAGAGCAAAGGTTGCAAACATTATACAAAATTTGTTAACAATAAAACATGATATTAGAGCTGTTATTCTGTTTCTTCACCCACAATGGAATAAAAATCCACTGAAATTCCGGCAAAACTTGAAAGTGATTAATGAGAATGTTTTACAACGCATAATTAATCCATTACTCCCCTGTCAAACAGAAACAATATATCTCTCGGCATTTTACGCCTCGAGGGGAAAAGGGGTCTTTGCAAAGGTAAATTTAATTTGATGCATGCAAGTTTGGAAAACTTGTCAAGAGTCCTCTTAAGAATGTCCGTAGTCTTATGATGATGATGATGATGAGGAACTGGTATAGGCACCGTGGGGGACAGATTTACAGCTGGGACATGTGTACTTAGAGACAACATAAGTCATGGTTCTCTCCTGACCTGCATACATGAATACTTAATGAGGCCATATACAGGCCCTTGCTCGACACTTACAGGGTCTGTGTAAACATCAGGGTATCTGTCTCTCTTTCTTTCTCTCTCTCTCTCTCTCTCTCTCTCTCTCTCTCTCTCT
>NW_004798425.1:15872-18002 GCF_000002075.1 Aplysia californica
TCTCTCTCTCTCTCCCCCCTCTCTCTCTCTCTGAAAGATTTTTGTTATGACAGTGACCCTATACTTTTATTGGTTTAGTTACCACACCTGCAACAGAGATAGATCACATAAACCATAAGTGCCGGAGATTAGAGGTGGTACTAGACAGTAGCATACACAAAAAAGGCAGAGGAGAGAATAGAACGAAAGACTTTCGGCAGGAAAGAATACAGATCAAACCACATTAGAGCATCCGCCAACCATCCAGTGTAATCGATCGATGTCTCCACTGTAGTAATAAGAATAAGAATAAGAATTAAAAAAAAAAAAGAATAAGAATATATTGCATTTATATAGCGCTTTATCCCAGACTAATATAAACTCTGACCACTTTACATCAACCACATGATCACTGTGCTATTAACAAAAGATAAAATAAATATTTGACAGTCTCGGAGTATCAAGCACTACCACCACTGCACACCGCCACCCACCCAAAGAACCTTAGGTAGAGAAGTACCTGTCACCTGTATACCATACAGCCCCGCCCCACCTGGGAGGGACCATGGACAGAGAGTATCTCGACACCTCAGTCAACAGATACCGGCTGTCTCTGCACACGGGAGTGACGTCACGAGACATTCTGTCACCGGCCATGTACCTACCTACCTGCCCACCTGCCTACCTACCTTTCTACCTACCCAGCTGTAGAAAACTCGCTGGCTATATCGCTACAACTCACTGACTGTATAGCTACTATCCTACTATTCAGAAAACTTGATGGCTACTAGTCAACGACATCACTATCAACCTACCATGCAGTATTTCTTATCCAAGGTTTTAGTTTAGTTTAGTAAGACTATTACGGCACATGCAAGACAATAATGCATATACGTGTCGAAGACTATAGATGCTACAAGAGAGTAACAAGCACAAACAAAGAAAGAGGAGAGAATGTCAAGCAAAACCCCCCCCCCACAAAAAACCCAAACAAACAAACACGCTGACTATAATATCGCTACCTATCGACTAGATCTATACCGCCAACAGTTCTGGTCCAAGGTTTGAGGTGTTCAAGGGAAACACGGAGTTTCGAGGTCACTGTGTGCTCAGTGTTACATTGCAACATAACATTTCTACAGGGTCTTGCGGCTCGCTGTGTTTGTATGTGCGAGAAAGAGTGTGTGTGTGTATGTGTGTATTGTGTGAGTTTGTGTCTGTTTGTGTGTGTACGTGTGGGAGTCTGTATTTTGTGTGTGTTTGTATATGTGTGTTTTTTTGTGTGTGTCTGCATGTGCGCGTGTGCGTGCTTGTCTGTGTGCCTGTGAGCGCGCGGGTGTTTAAATGTACATACGAGGCGTGCAAGCAGACGCAGCTAGCACACCCACCGCCCCTCTGTGTCGTCTGTGAGAGCGACAAAACAATCGGTGGGGAACATATAGACCACTACGGAATGTTCTAGAAGAACACTGACGAGGGAAAGAAACACAATATTTTAAAAAATCGTTTTAGTAAGGTTTCTAAGGGCTTGTGACTGCATAAGGTCATATTATTATGAGCGCCAAGGGGTGGATGTCAACAGAGAAGTCCAAGCGAAGAATCAGGCTTACTCTGCTCACCTCTCTAGCCTCAATAGCACAAAGTCTGATCCGGCTATCAAGGCACCCCGGAAATAGAAGTTCACAAGAGAGTGACAAACATACAAAAGAAGAAGAAGAAAAATGACGATAGTAAGGATGAGGAAAGAAAAAGTAGAAATTCCACCTATATTGTTCCTGGAAAGTATGAGCATGACAGTGATAAATCAGTCCATTTAAAATTCTGCTATGCATAAGAACATGTTAATATCCCCCCTTGGGAATGGCCTAAACTGAATAAAATGTATAAATCGTGAAGAAAGCGGTGGGCTCTGACAGACGGCTCGCTTCCGGTTCCAGACACAGCTACACGTGGAGGTCTGGTCTGTCACACACTGCAGTACACGTCATCATACACACGCACACACACGCATAGACAGACACACATGCACATAAACATACACAGACAAACACATATAGACACATATATACATACGCACACACACATGTAAATACAAAGACGTACATGATACACACGCGTACACACACGTACATACACACACACACACACACA
>NW_004798425.1:19478-21332 GCF_000002075.1 Aplysia californica
AGACAGACAGACAGACAGACAGACAGACAGACAGACAGACAGACAGACAGACAGAAGCAACAGAGCGAAAGTAAAGAATTAGGACATACCAGTGGCGCCCTACAACCACCAGCAATCAGGTGGATTAGATCGCTCTAAATCAATCTGAGCAAATCACGTGATAACGATATTTTAAAAAAAGGCTTGCCCTCAGGGCCCTCGGCAAGATTTCCCGCAATAAGTCAAGCTATTCAAATCCCTGACTAGTCGTCTACTAATCCAGAAGAGCCGGCATTTAGTTTAGTCCCACGTCAGTAATAATCTAACGGCACTTGCATTGCAACATATTATAATAGTAGGCCTTTATAAGATCATATTAGTGCCGAAGATCAGACGTGTTACAAGAGACTAACATACACAGAAAAGAAGGAGGCGAGATAAGCACGGTACATTTTTAATTTGGAAAGAAGGAGCAAACCACACCAAAGCACCCGCCAACCACCCACTTAGTAGGATATTGTACGGCACTTGCAGCACAAATAGGTCATATCAGTGCCGAGGATTAGAGGTGTCACTAAACACTAACATGCACAGGAAAGACGATAGAATGATAAGGACCATAGAATAAGATGTTTGAAGGGAAAGAGGGAGAAAACCATACCAGAGCACATACCAACCACCCACTAACCGTCCGTGACAGTACGAAATTTACTTTTTTAAATTATTCTTTTCTTTCGGTTACGTGTAACCTGAACAAACCACCAGAACATGCACAACCGGTGCACTTTACTGCAGGGCATAAGGCAAACATTAAATACAAGCAGCAGACAGGGAAAAAATAGAACAATAAATACGACTAAGTAGTAAAGTCCTTGAACAAACTCGGTGTCCGGGCAAATACAGACAGTTGGCGGTCTTTGTCATGGTATGGCGCCACCTTGTTCTTTTGGTTTAGTTTTATATTAGACTTTTTTAAGTTTTAGTTAAAGTTTTACGGCATCTGCAACACAATGATGTCATAGAAATGCCGAAAACAAGAGGTGTTACAAGTACAAGAGAGTAACAAACACAAAAAAGAAAGAGGAGAGATAAAGACGATAGGTGTATGATAGGAAAGAAGGAGCAAACCACACCAGAGCACCCGCCAACCACCCACACGGCACTTGCTACACAATAAGGTCATATAAGTGTCGAAGAATAGATCATGTTTTACAAGAAAGTAAAATACACATTAAAAAGAATTAGAAGGAGAAATGAGGACGACAAATGTGTCATAGGAAAGAAGGAGCAAACCCCACCAGAGCACCCGCCAACCACCCACAATAATTTAACGACACTTACAACACAGTAATGTTATAGAGGTGCCGAACACTAGAGGCGTTACAACAGAGTAACAAACATTTTTTTGAAGAAGGAGAAAACGGGACGTGTGTTTGTGTATGTCGTATGTTGGTGTGTTTGTATATTTAGACAGTGAAAGACGTTGTCCGTTTGTTACTATTTGAACATTTAATCAGCTACTTGTACTGTATGCTTCCCGGCAGGCAGAGAATGTTTTTTAGTTTTAGTTTTCGTTGAGGTTTTACGACGATCGCAACTGAATAAGGTCATATTGGCGTCAGAAGATTAGAAGTGTTACGAGAGAGTAACAAACATAAAACAAGAAGAAGGGGAGATAAGGACGATGGATGTTTGATAGGAAAGAAGAAGCAAACCACACCAGAGCACACGCCAACCACCCACGCTGAGAATGTTTCCATGATCTGCTGGTGTTAAAATATACTGTGTAAAGCACATATAGCTTGCTGTAGAGTGGTGTTATGCGTAATACAAATGCTCTTTAATATTATTATTATTATTATTATTATTATTATT
>NW_004798425.1:21782-22996 GCF_000002075.1 Aplysia californica
TGTATGTATGTATGTATGTATGTATGTATGTATGTATGTATGTATGTATGTATGTGTGAAGGTATGTGTTAGTGTGTTGGTGTGTATGTGTGTGTCTGCGTGTGTTGCAGTCTGTATATGTATGGATGTGTGTAAGTGCGTATGTGTGTAGGTGTGTATGTGTGTAAGTGTTTATGTGTTAATATGTTAACGTGAGGTTGCCCTACATTGTCCCTAGCTCAGAAAAATAACACCCGTGAGAACGACCTGAATCAGACAGCGAACCGGATACCCTGACAACCCCCACCCCCTCCTCCCTCCACACACACACACACACACACACACACACACACACACACACACACACACACACTCCCCCACCTCCGTCTGTGGCGTGAAAATGTTTAGTTTTAGTAAGAGTTTTACGGCACTTGCAACACAATAAGGTCATATAAGTGCCGAAGCGCTCATATGACCTTAGCAGTTGCGAGCGCCGTAAAACCTTATACTATAATATACTAAGTGCCGAAGAGTATAGGTATTAAAAGAGGGTAACAAACACAAAAATAAGGAGGGGAGATAGAGACGTTAGATTTTTTTAATAGGAAAGAAGGAGCAGACCACAGAAGAGCACCCTCCAACCACCCGCTATCAGGACTTTGAACTGTCGAACATCTATCGAAAGCCCCCCACAGACTAAATCGGTGGAAATTAACTAATTCGCCCTTATGTGAGAGGTGTAACTCTCATGAACTTGAAGATGAATTTCACTTTATTTTCTATTGTTCACACTTTGTCCATCAAAGAAAATTGTTAATCCCTCCCAGCCTGACTCGGCCCAGTAACAAAAATATGCAATGTTTGACTCGTGATAAGAGATGTATGCACAAGCTGTACTTTTTTATTATGGAAACTTTATTTATCAAATGAGTGTCTTGTGTGATGTGATGTGGGCCAAAGGCCTTAAACACTGAATAAACTTACTCACTCACGCAGACTAAATCAGATAAAAAGGCTTGTTACGTTGCTGTACACTCAAATCGACATTGGCATCCACAACGACACAACTCCACAGCACAATGCCCTACGATAAAATTACAGGACCAGGTTCCGAACTCAAACACTTGAAGCCACAGTCTGAACACACATAATCCAGAACGAACCTACAACCTGACTACAGGGGAAATTGGCAAACTGCACCGAGAAATAATCTTAAATGATATTTTAAAATATAA
>NW_004798425.1:23096-24677 GCF_000002075.1 Aplysia californica
TAATAATAATAATAATAATAATAATAATAATAATAATAATGATAAACTAGACAAAAAGAATCGCCAACTCAGTCACTTCACCACAACACTATCACATTATTGCTATATCTTTGTCAAAGAACAAACAACAGCACCCAGCTAGAGAGAAACCCACACGTCAGTGAGACAGGAAGACAAAGACCACAGCGTTCTGGACGTAGCTTCAGACCTAGGTCGGACAGATACATACTGCTCGCCTTAAGCCTAGCTTTGGCGTAAGAAAAGTCTGCCCGCAGACATAGACGTAAGCCGGACAGAAACATCACCGCCTGAAACCCAGCTTTGGCGTAAGGAAAATTAGCCTGAAGACACAGAATTGATCTCCCTCTGGCCTCTGTTCCTACTACTCCACTAACACAATAATCTACAACTGTAAATACTTGTATGGATGGGAGAACTCCGCGGACTCTTAAATCCCAAAGTACTTAAGACGAGCAAGAAGGAATTACCACCACCAGCACCGGTCTAAAAGGTGAGAAGGTGGTGGCTAGCACCAACAACTACCCAAGCGAGCCTCACGCTTCCGCCCAGCGCCACCCAGACCAGAAAGTTTTACAGTAATACCTGTTTGCTGTAAACCCTCTCTGCCCAGACCTTGAAAATCACTTGTTAAGTCGGTGAGACTGAGAGACAGAGAGCCGGAGAGTCAGACAGTGAGAGAGTTGGAGAGCCAGACAGTTGGAAAGTCAGACAGCCGGACAGGAGATTAGCAAAGAGCCCACGTAACAAAAAACGGCGTCTGTCAGTCCGGAAAATTCCGCTGTGTTTACCGCTCTCCTCACCTGGGCCTGATAAATCTCTTGCACGTTTGGACCAAGGAGAAGTTTAGGGTACACCAAGGAGTTAAGTTCTACGCTCCTTGGGGTACACGGAAGTAATTTGAAAGGATGGGCACCAATTTGTACCTGCTCACACACACACGAGGATGAAACCGTAGTAAGGACAAGTCTGCCGCAGGGTGAGGCAACATAATGTCGCGTGACTGCGTGACTGTCTACACGTATGTCTGCTCTCGGCTACTCGCTACCTCAGAATTACAGAGTTCTATCTGATGATATATTTTGGCCATTTTGAGTACTAAGACCGTGAGTTCATGAACCAATTATTGTTCCATCTGCTCAATCAAAATTGTAAGATTGTTCAGAGTCTTTATCAAGGTATTCAAAGAGATGCATTTGAAAAGGTTCGACAAGTTGTGAAACTCATTTTCTTTTTTTTGCACCAAATTTCTCAAAACTAGGCAGTGAGCAGATGGAACTATGTAATTCTAGGGAAGCGTATTGCTACTGCTGGCTAAGATATATTCGTGCTTTATGCTTGTGGAGACTGTCTAGATCACAGTTTAGTTTTAGTAAGAGATGTACGGCACTTGCAACACAATAAGGTCACATAAGTGCCGAACATTAAACGTGATACAAGAGACTAACAAACAGAAAATAGAAGGAGGGGAGATAAGGACGACTTATGTTTGATGGGAAGAAGGAGCAGGCCACATCAGAGCTCTTGCCAACCACTCACGCCCCCCCCCTCCCAACACACACA
>NW_004798425.1:24798-26324 GCF_000002075.1 Aplysia californica
AAGCATGGACGTCTGATGCCGGTAGAATCAGGTTCGCATAGACTGTTTTGCTTATTTTTTGGAGAACCCCAACCCACCCACCCCCTGAATTCAGATCAATTCCTTAACAACTTCATATCCTCATAGAACAAAGTATCCACCACAAATATCAATCAGTCACAGAAATTAACGAGAATGCGAAGAGTCGAGAAGTTAACTTCTACTCCAAAGAATCGGGACCTCTAGATCTACACAATAATATTTCACTTTGCCACGCACAGAGCACGTGTGTCGAGTGATCATCTCGCTCATGGCGACACAGAGATTGAGATTCTAATCTAGACAAGCTAAACCACATTCCTTTTCTAGTAGGCTAGTGGGATAAACGATAAATCTACCTGAACGTATTCGGTTTATACTATAGTCTGGTACAAGCGATACCACATTCCTTTTCTGGTAGTAGGATAAATTGACCTGAACGTATTCGGTTCAGTCTGGTACGAGCGATACCACATTCCTTTTCCGGTAAGTAGTAGCCAAAGATCGTTCAAAACAACATAGTTCACTCGGCCAAAAAAGTGCCTGCGGAAGTCCGCGCATTCGATCAGATGGTGCTGCAGTCTTTGTTTTGAAGCTCTCTTTCGTTTCTCAGTAAGAAGAATAGGAATAGCACAGTTTGTTAGTTTCGCTTTTATTGCTTTTCCCACAAGTGGGGTAACTCTGTTCGCAAAGTCCGCGCTTTTTCGAAGAGGGCTGCCACCTGGTATTGATTACATTTTTTTAAACTGGCTCTAAGAGCGGAGTGAACTATCTTGTTATGTACGATTTTTACCAGTAGGACAGATCGAGAAGAAAGCCTTCGGTTCACAGTCTGGTATAAACGATACCACATTCCTTTTCAGATAAGTAGTAAAAAAATCGACCACAAAGTATTTGGTTTGCAGTCTATGCTCTGTTTCCAATCTGAAATGTACACAATGTAACATCTACCACCAACTAAATCCTCGTCTACCCACTCTCCCAAAGATAAACACACACAAACACACAAACACACATACACACACACAAACACACATACACAAACACACACACAGGCGCTTTCAAAAACAGCCACCTCCCTCCCCCCTCATTTTTTAAAACACCCACATTATATTTATATTCTAAAAACCCACACATACGGTGTTTTGGCTTTTTTTTTTGCTATAAAAATAAGGCTACATCTTCCTCGAGTCGTGAGAGAATGTTCGTCCAAAATCGCCAACAACAAACTGCGATACCACACAGTTGCCCTGAAATGTGGGACATTATTAGAATATCATCAAGCCACAAGTTGTTGAAAACACGAGCACTACACACTCGGAGTGAAACGGCCCGCCAGCTCCCATGAATACTCGCTCGTCAGAAAAGTCCATGGAAAAATCAGGTAAGACAATAATACTGTTAAAAACCAAAACAAATCAATCCTTATAAAACGAGTTGAGATTAAGCAAAGACTTCAGGCCACGGCACCTTGCGCTGAACTACAAGAAACTGCAGCAATCAGCCTC
>NW_004798425.1:29327-32907 GCF_000002075.1 Aplysia californica
GGGGGGGCACTCTCTCTCTCTCTCTCTCAGAGATTGTTGAGACTCTCATCCTCCGAGGAACTGTTAGTCTAAACGACCTCTGGGTGCTCAAGGATCAGTCCGCCTATTCTGGAGATGTTTGTTTTAGAAACAGTCTAACGGCATTTGCAACACAATTGGGCGGAGGTCATGTAAGTGCTGAAGATTAGAGGTGTTACAAGAGAGTAACAAACACAAAAAAGAGGGATGAGAGAACTGATAAGGACGATAGATATGTGTTTGAGAGGAAAGAATGAACAAACCACACCAGAGCACCTGCCAACCACTCACACCTCAGAGTTCTCAAAGATCAGTCCGCACCTTCTGACGGTGTTTTACCAGTTCAATAAATTATGTTCTAGGTTACGGTCACCGGTTATAGGCAGATTAGCAGAATTGAGCAGCACAGAAAAAGAAAACAGCAGTTTGTTTTATCTGATTTAGAAAACCGTTTAAGGCACTCGCAACTCAATTGGTCATATAAGTGCTGAAGACAGAGAAGCAGAAAGTGGCGTTACAAAATAGTAACAAACACAAAAAAGGAGGAAAGATAAGGACGATAGGTCATGTTTGAGAGGAAAGAATGAACAAACCACACCAGAGCACCCGTCAACCACCCATGCACCTCAGAGTTCTCAAGGAACAGTAAGTCCCATGTGACTGTGGTTGTTCAACAAATTAATGTTACTGAGTACAAGTCACTGTTTATAGAAGATGGTATTAGCATGCTTGAGCACAGGTCAGGGAACCCCCCCCCCAAAAAAAAAAAAAAAAACAAAAAAAAAAACAACAACAACAAAAAAAAACAAACAACAACAAACAAACAAACAAACAGCTCTACGGGTGACAAACACTATATTCATGTTTGTTCAAGTAAAGAAAACCACATGGACACATGTTCGCTGAAAACGTTAAGTTTTCCGAGAGGAAGGAGCGGGGGTATTTTAAAAGGCTTTTTTCTTTTCTTTCTTCTTCTTTTTTTTTTTTTGTTGCTGTTTTTGTTGGTATTTTAAAGTTTTAGTAAAAGTTTAAAGGCACTTGCAATATATGCCAAATAAGTGCCGAAGATTAGAGATGTTACAAGAGAGTAACAAACTTAAACAAGAGCAGGAGAGATAAGGATGATAGATGTTTGATACAAAAGAAGGAGCCAACCACACCAGAGTGACCAAGTCTCTGGGCTTGGTGTTTCGTTTCGCTTTCTTCTTAACTCAAAACGTGGACTAGGTAATTCTGAAACAAAACATTGGTGGATAACTACCTTCAAGAGCAGTCTGT
This sequence comes from Aplysia californica, assembly GCF_000002075.1. NCBI lineage: Eukaryota > Metazoa > Mollusca > Gastropoda > Aplysiida > Aplysiidae > Aplysia > Aplysia californica. The sequence continues at coordinate 30,624 of NW_004798425.1, forward strand.
GATCTGTCCTCCCTGTCCGTTTCCGATATCCGAGTGGTGCGCCCCAGGGAGGCTGGAAGTCCGCGCTCACCCCTCCCCCCTGTTGCAGGGCTCAACCCTTCTCCACACTTCGAAACAGGAGAAGGGGGCCCGGGGGTGACGGGGGTGGTGGTACTGTGGGCTGCGGAAGACACCTTTGCTAATCCGACTGTGGCTGAAATGAGATCTTTTTTGTTGTTTCCGCCCGCGGCAGTTATTGCAGAATCTGCCTGGGGCTTCTCTTCTTGAAATCGAGTGAGGGAATCGTTGGTGAACAGTGGAATCTGCTTGAGCTGAAAAGTCTCCTCAATGAAAACTTCTTCTTCGCTCTCCTCGTCTTCGTCACAGGCGGCATCTTTTGAAGACGCCAATCCTGAAATAGCCGTTTCGCTCTTCAAGTCGCAATCTTTCACGTAGGAAGCTAATTTCTCATCAAAACTTCCCCTAACTCGAGCCACCTCTGTGCTCTCCGAGAGGACGTTTTTCTTGTCCAAACATACTTTCGCCGTCTCCACCCTGGCTCTGTCACCTGGTCTCTCACGAGTCTCTCTGAAGCTCGCGCCACCCTCCGACCGCCCGTACCTCCCGGACCTCCGCCTCTGGCCGGGGCAGCTCTCTGCGGTCTCTTCCCGCTCGGACCCAGACTCAGTACCTCTCGCCGCTCTCCCGGGGACTCTTTGTTGTCCTTCTCCCTTTCCTCTTACTTCTTCACTACTCTGCTTTCTCTCTCTCCGCAGGATCTTTCTCTCGCCATCCACGGAAGATCCTGCACCACTATCTGACTCTCGTGTTTCCTCAGAGATTTTCTCAGACCGCGACGAACGCCTACTGCTGGACGTCCCCAGAGGCTTGTGCCGAGTCTCTTCCTCTGTGTCGTCCCCGTACAGCCGCCGGGACTCGAACCCCCGGCCACTACGTATACTGGAGTAGGTGGACGCACTAGACCGAGACCTTGACACGCCCGAGTCGCCGCTCCCCGCACCAGAGCTGTAGGACGACGGTCTCCGGAGCGCTGAGTCATACCCGCCACCGAGACTTCCGGAGATGGCCGAGCCCGTGGCTCGGAGAGACGAGGACGGGAAGAGCCCCGTCCTGGAGGTAGTCACGTCAGAGCTTCGTGAACTGCGGTAGTCCAAACGACTCGAACCCAGACCTCCCAGACCGGCAGTGGTCGAGCTGCCGTAGTCCAGTCTCCCGGAGGAAGAGGAGGAGGAGGAGCCATAGCGAGAGGAGCTGGAGATTCCAGAGCCGGAGAGAGAGGTGGAGGAGGAGGATGCCCAGGAGGAGCGGAGAGGTTTCCTGTACGACAGCGACATGACGGCTAGGTGGGCGTGTCCTCCACAAAAGAACAACGGGGAGATCGTCTGTGCGACAACGTCATCCTTAGGTGGGTGTGTCCTCGGCTGTCCTTGAGAACATTCTAGAAAACTACATCAGTTACAGTCTCAAAGCACTGTCTCACGTAGTCATAGACCCAGTTACTGGAACTGAACGTCTGGTTTATACATCCACAAGCCACACGCCTTGAGTTACTGGCAAATCTGCAGCCTCCAAATTTTTAGAAAAATCATTTCGGAAAGTTTTTGTGTTTATTGATTTGTTTTTTTCCCCGCGAATATCCTTTGATCACGATCCTTCTTCTAGTAAGAAACACGAAAAAAGAGAAATCAGAACGGTGTGCTCAGCGGTAACTGCGAGCAGTAAGTGCCTGCTAAGACACACACACAGGAATCCACATTCACAAACAACCTCCGCCTCAGCCTGACAACTCGCACATGAAAACACAGAGAGCTATTCACCACACACTCACACGTCGTCTCTCCTGGCGCCATCTAGCCGCTACGCACAAGTGCTGGGCGGCTAGGTTTCCGATTATTGAAATCTAGGAATCGTAAGAATCGACTCCAAACCCAAACTGCTTACTTTCTAATGATGTGATTTCTTTCGGTGGTTACCTGGTTGGCACCGAACATCTTCAGGATTTAGGATAACCTTGATTTCGGAACACTACGAAGCATCAACTTATATTTTTCAAAAATGGATTTTAAAAAAAAAAAAAGAGACGAAGGTTTTAATGATTACAGTATCTGGAAACAGTTGGTTTACGTAAAACAGAGTCGGAACTTTTCTTCCATAGCATTAATCGTGAAAATCGGTTCCAGAATCGAATCACCGCCCAGCTCTATTTACCACACATAACTCGGACTGTCCGGCCAGGGCTCGGGCACTCAGGCTAAGACAGACGCGATCACCATCACATCTCCCC
>NW_004798425.1:33115-35359 GCF_000002075.1 Aplysia californica
CCCCCAATCTTCCCCACACACCTCCACTCGTAATCTGAACATCGGTCTTACAGTGAGCAATCACAGCACGCCACACGAATCATGGACACCAATCACTGCAAGAACATTGACTGTCCGAAAATCTTTACTGCACCTTAATATTATGGCTCTCATTCAACACACGTTCACAACCAATCCTGATATATCAAAAAGGAAATATTAGTTTTCCAACTCTTCTTAACCGTAAATTTATTTGTCGCCTTGACCAGTTTGAAGTCTATCGTATCCTACAAAATGTTCGCCCTATAGACGTATGTTTAGCGTCGATATAAAAACAGTTATTTAAAAAAAAAACGACATTTAAACCTGTCTCAACGAAGAATGTAACGCCTCTTACAGTTCACAAACGAGTTAAAAACACAAAAAATAAACCTGATTTATCAAAAAATGTAACATCTCTTGCCTATCACAAACACGCTGACTGCACCCCGTAATTACTGTTACGTCCTATTTCCCGCTTTCTTTCACCACAACACAGAAGATAACTCCACGAAAGGAATCCATCTACCAAACACAACCCTACAGACAGGCATAGTTTGAACTCAGGAAAGTGTTTCTCTTGTGTTCAAGAAAAAAAAAAAAACCAGTCTCAAAAACTTTAATTTTCTCCCCTTTCCGGGCAAACTGCGCATAGCTCTAACCCAGGTCCCCACAATGGCTGTTTCCCGCCTAATCACTATCAAGGACTCTCCAAAACGTCTTATCGATCTACAGGTCGAACAACCGTCATGTTCTCCAGACATTCACCTTTAGTTGTTTTTTCTCGCCCTATAAAATCCGCTACAAAAACAAGAGGTAATGTACCAATTTTCCGGCCAGCTAACTTCCTGCCTGCCTGAGGCCACCTCGCGGCCTCCACCGCTGACACCTCCAGTTACCTCTCCCTCTGCCCACGACTTCAACAAGGTCCTATAAGAGCCAGTTCCACGTATCAAGGTTTTAGCGAATTTTTCAGGAGGAATACAAAAAACTGATTAATGTAGGTATGAATAAATGATCAACACACAGGAAACAATCAAGCCCTAAAAACGTATCATATGATATACGCGATTTAGGAATTCTTGGCTTTACTGTCGGTTCCGTAGTAATTCTTGTAGCGTCATCCAAGTTGTAACAGTATTGAAATCCAGTCGGCACATCTCAATATGAGCTAATTTGGAAGCAAACATCTATGATAAGTGAAACAGTTATTTGCTTTTTTTAATAGCGATTTTAAGGTGAGGAACTCAGTGAAACTTGTACAGAAATAAAGCCCATGATACGTGCTTTCGATTGGTGAAAAAAAAATTCGCGCCCAAATCATGATACGTGGATCTGGCTATACAGGACGACATGCGGCGTCATGTCCCCTGGCATATCGTGTCAACAACATACTGTCTGTCAATTCTTTTCTCTTTAGAGTAAAACCTTTTTTTCTTTCTCCTTCAAACATAATTTCCAACCTCATGCCACCCCCCCTCCCCCCTGCCCCATCACTACATAGGTATCGTAGCCTATTTATTAGTGTATCACTGAACAATTTCCAGGAATAAATGTGTGTGTGTCCAAGGAGAAAAATCCCATTTGTTGGAAATTTGGGATATTGAAATAGGGTCCATTCTGTAGCAAATTCAATGCTGAACACGTTACATTTTAAACTGTTTAAATATCTTTCGTAGTTTTAAAATTACGCTTGTGACGCAGTGTGTAAAAACAACATCTGGGAAAAAGAAGGGCTTTAACCTCAGTATGTTGACACAATTTCTAGCACATTTTTAAGCTTCGTTGAAGATCAATGTAGTGAAAATAACGAATAAAACATAATATTATTAAGATCTAAACTTTAAAAATTATAAAATTCTTTTAAAAACGTCGGTAAGAAATGGTTTAACGTGCCTTTTCTGATGGAGCAAAAATTTTGACCAGGTACGACGTGTTTGGCCTTTCCAGCCCGCTGCTAAAAAAGTATAGCTTTGCCGACTACTGGGAACCTTTCTTCAGACGCGTTCACAAAATAATATGTTCACTTTTACCGTCGTTCCTACTTAACATCTCGTTTACTAGTGCACTTCTGAACAAATTTCTAATCAGTTAAGTTAAGATGAACGTGAAGTTACAGGTTGGGACGCGAAAGAGGTGTGGATAGAATGTGCACAAAACTATTGTAGTTAACGTGTTCCTATATAACTTCATAACTGCTGTAGTTAGCGTGTTCCTATATATATA
>NW_004798425.1:37387-39337 GCF_000002075.1 Aplysia californica
GTGGGGGTGGGGAGGGGGACTACACGCGGGAAGAAAATAATATTCAATCGTACTTCTATAAAGCAACCCCTCCCTCATTTCGTGAAAAGTGACTCTCCCAAGGAAACACCGTCTGGCCGAGCTGAGGCTCGAAACCCCCGAACTAAACCACTAGGCTACCGAGGCCAAAATCCTTTGTGAATTGTCAAAACATAATGCAATGAATTGGAGGCCTTGCACATTGCACCTACAACATTCCCAGCTTCGACAGAACGCGGTTATCACAGAGGGTAATCAAGGAATCACAGAACGCACCACTCTCAGCATCTCCCCGAAATCACCCGCGAGAAAGTCGGGAAAACAACACCGCCCATCGCACAAGGCAACAGTTCTTCCATGTCGGCACACGGACAAAAGGCGAAGAAGAAAACATATATTGAGGCAAGAGAACGTTCCAGAAAATTGTGTGAGCACACGTGAACGCCACGGCCACTTGTTGCGCCAGCCTCCTATTTACACGGCGAGGTGTGTGGGTGTAGTTGTGTGTATGTATGTGTATGTGTAGTTGTGTGGATGGGAGGGGGGACACGGTGCCACAGACTCCGTCCAATCGGGTTGAGCGACTGGCGACCGCATCTTACCACCGTCAGTGTTTGGCATGTCTCAAGACAGCACACTCACAGGACAGAAGTAGTTGCCAGAAGCTATCACACACACACACACACACACACACACACACACACACACACACACACACACCGTGTGACGGAAAAATCAAGTGAATACGAATCTTATAAATTTAATTTTCAAGAATAAGATTCACCCATCTGTGTGTCTTAACTTAGAATCAACATCTCTATTCAATGATTATACTAACAGTACTAACATTACCGAGAGTGACAATTTAAACTGTAGTTGCCCTTTTTCAAGTTGGTGACTATATAACTGTTAATAATTATTGTGGTCTGCTTGGTTGTGTCTCAGTCACAAGCTAGGATTTCAATTCAAAAGGTCGAGTAGTCCCCAGAGACTATAATTTCACACAAACACACAACGGTAGCATTGACCATAGACTATTTCATACCCAAACACCACTGCAGCACTGGTCATAGACAATAGTTTCACACTCACACACCACGGTACTAGTGACCATAGACTATCATTTCACATTCGATAGCAGTCGCCAGGGACCATAATTTCACACCCACACACAACAGAAGCCCTGACCACAGACTATAATTTCACACTCGGTAGCAATCACCAGAGACTATAATTTCACACCCACGCACCACGGAAGCACTGACCACAGACTATAATTTTACACTCACACACCACGGTAGAAGTTGCCAGAGACTATAATTTCACACTCGGTAGCAGTCGCCAGGGACTATTTCACACCCACACACCACGGTAGGACAGACTGTAGACTATAACGTCACACCCGCACACCACGGTGGCAGTCACCAGGGACTATTTCACACCTACACACCAATGGAGCAGTGACCATAGACAATAATTTCACACTCACACACCACGGCAGTAGTGACCAGAGACTATAATTTCACACCCACACACCACGGTGGCAGTCGCCAGGGACTTTTTCACACCAACCACAACTCATAATCAGTCACCAGGGACTAGAACTTGGAACAGTTATGAAAACTCCCAGTCAGAAAACACCACGTCTTCACTTTGCCGCGCCCCACTCAGGTAAGAATCCACAGGTAGCATCTACACACACACAGACACACACACACAGACACCCACAGACACCCACAGACACACACACATATAGACACACACAGGTAAGAGTTCTAGATCTACAGGTATCTCACCCGTCCACACCTACGTCAGCTTTCAGAATGCGACGCAAATAAACTCACACACAAACAGTCAGCTGAACAGAAAGAACCGAGTTTTGTCGGGCAAAGGGGAGGGGGGAGGAGAAGGAGGGGGAGGAGGAGAAGGGGG
>NW_004798425.1:42599-44312 GCF_000002075.1 Aplysia californica
GAGAGAGAGAGAGAGAGAGAGAGAGAGAGAGAGAGAGAGAGAGAGAGAGAGGGGAGAGAGGGAAAGGGAGAAGGAGAGAAAGGGGGTAAGATAGAGAGAGATATTAGAGAAGGATGGGGGGTGGTGAGAGATAAGAGGCGTCCCATAACACGAAAGAGGCAGAAAGGAAAAGAGGGAGAGGGAAAGGAGTGAGATAGAGAGAGATAGAGAAGGGTGGGGGTGGGGGGGGATAGAGAATGAGAGATAAGGGGCATTCCATAAGACGAAAGGGGCAGAAAGAGAAAATGTCATACGGTGAACGTATTCCAGATGTAAATATTCGGCAGGTAAAGGAGATGTACAATAAACAATGCTTAAGGCGGTTGTGCACTACACTGTTTAAGAGAGTTGCACATTAGGCTGCTTCAGAGCGTTACACACGACATTGCTTAAAAGATAGTTCTGCACTGAACTGCTTAAGTAAGAGAGTTACACACGGCATTGCTTAAGATAGTTCAGCACTAAAATGCTTAAGATATTTACACATTACACTGCTCACACTGTTTAAGAAAGTTGACCATTTGACTGCTTAAGAGAGTTACACACGATATAGCTTAAGATAGTTCTACCCTACACTTCCTATGTAAGAGAGTCCCATCTATTAAGGCTCTCCAAATAGGTTCCTCTGGGTCTACCCCTGCCTCGTTTTACCAGTGAGAGCTAGACGTCCAAGGCCTTTACGTCTTCAAGTCTCCCACAAACGGCATTTGTCTTTTCCTGGTTGTTTTTATCAGGGAGCGTCCCACGTAGACAAAGATAAAAGCCTGCATCAAAAACAAACCGCTTAGAGCGTCTAATCTTCCCTGACAAATTGATCACTTGAAAAAACCAAATGTCTTCTCTTCTGCTATCACCTTCAGCACGAGTATGTTGCCTCCTGACATTTGGCTGGTTTGCCCAGTACGTGTGCCTGTGAGTGCACCTGTTAGTGCGCCTGTGAGAGCACCTGTGAGTGTCCCTGCGAGTGCGCCTTCTGAGTGCACCCTGAGCCCATAGACAAAGCTTGGCTGGGGGGCTCTCGTAGCCTAGAGGTTAAGGTGTTCGTCTCTCATTCAAAGATCCCGAGTTTGAATCCGGGTAGCGACGGAAATGTTTTTTCTTCTCTAAAATTGCCTCTTCCCACCTCCTTTCCAGCTCTCTAGCAATGTTCTGTCGCCTACTTTCGTCTCCACTTTCTGCATCCACCCCCTCACCCCTTTTGCTCCCTCCTCTGGGCTTCTGGTCATTTCTGCAGCCTTTCTACTACTACTCTTTGGCCCTTTCTTACTACTGTTTTTCAGCCACACCCCTGATCTTCTTCTGGTAGGAAAGATCTACATCAAGCCTTCTCGGATAATGGGGAAAAATTTCGGAGCTCTTGTGTGCAAACTGCGCACGTTAAAGATCCCTTGGTGGTCTAAAATCGATAAGAGTAGGCTTCGGCCGCCACCCGGGAAAAATTCGACATTTCCTACCACCAACTGAAAATGTTTAATCTGTCCCGCGCACTCATATGACCTTATACAGTTGCGAGCACCGTAAAACACTTAGGAGGAAAAAACCCAAAACAAGAATGGCTTCTGTAAGTCTTTGGCCACCAAGATTGTGGCCTTTGCAAATGTCGCGGTCCCCTCTCTGGGCGTGTGTGGCGAGACAGTGAGTGGCTCCATGCTACTGTCTGTTGGCGGTTGGGGG
>NW_004798425.1:45189-47356 GCF_000002075.1 Aplysia californica
CAGCGCCCCCTGGGGACACTGCGACGTCCATGGTGTGACTGTCGAGCCAGGAACACAAACTGTGCTGGGGTTTATGTGGGGGTGGGGAGAGTGGGGGGGGTAAACAATCTTTTTTTATTTGTCTGTCTGAGTGAAAGAGATGCACATCGACACAATAAGTTCCACACCCCTCAGGCGGACCAAAGCTTTTAGTTAAATTTTAGTAGAGGTATTACGGCGCTCGCAACTGCATAAGGTCATATGAGCGCCAGGAAGATTTATAGAGGTGTTACAAGAGAGTAACAAACATAACAAAGAAGAAAAGGAGATAAGGACGATAGAAGTTTGATAGGAAAGAAGAAGCAAACCACACCAGAGCGCCCGCCAACCACCCACTCGGACCAAAGCAAGAGAGGGAACGAAAAGAAGAGGGACCTGGCAGTAGTTTCATCCAACCACCCGAACAGACAAAGGGGAGAGGGGGGAGGGGGCTTTATCGTAATTTGAAGTACATGTAAATAAAAGAAATGTTAATGCACGTGTCACACATGGTACTAAGGGGTCTTGTAGAGTTAGGAGTGCTCTCGCGAAAGGAAAAAAAACCCATAGTAATACAGTCGATTTAGTCTTTAGTCAGAATTATATATATTTATGCAACACAATAAAGTCATGTAAGTGCTGAAGAATAGATGTGTTACAACTGAGTAACATGACGCAAAAAGGAGGATAGGTAAGATAAAGACGATAGATGTTTGATAGGAAAGAAGGAGAAAACCACACCAGAGCACCTGCCAACCATCCACATGGAGAGTTTTGAGTAATGTAAGTATGTATAAATAATAGGTCTATGGTATAAAGAGACACGAGGAGTAATATATATATACCATGTATTGTTCTACGTGTCAGTAACTCAGTGACCACAGCGACTTACCTGCGAAACTGTTGCAGCCAGCAGGTGATGTGTTATCCTTCAAGGTCACCGATCCAGCCTCTGGCCAAAGCTCTGGGAGGTCCGGGTTCGAGCACTGTGCCACCAGCGGGAGCTCAGTTTTTGGACATGAGCGAGTAACTCCGTAATTACCATTCGCACAATCGGGACCTTGTTTATCTCCCTTGATTTGTTGTACCCCGAGCTGTGAGCTCGCCACTGGTGATTGTGTGCTTCTCGATATATCTCCGGGGCAAAACACGTTCTTGGTGTTAACTTGAAACGCAGAGCTCTGTTCGTGATCGGGCCATACCTCGTCCGACACTGTTCCCCCAACCATCAAATCTAGACAGCTGTTCTTAATCGCAGATTCCGTCTTCGCATTATAACCAAAACTCACATCAGAATCGTCGCCATTCTCCTCTTCCTCCTCCTCATTTTCCTTCCATCCATCAACCTGATTTTCAGTTCGGTTCGTTGCATCATTGTTGCTGTTGTTATTGCTGTTGTTGTAGCTGTTATTGTTGTTGTTTATGAACCCGCTCGTGTCCGGTTGTTCCGTGAGACATCCATCCTCCTCTTTCTTCCCCGGACACAATCGCCCAGAAGAAGCCCCAGGACTACCACCAGACTGTGGAAACAGCTTACAGTACACACTCCAGAACCAGCACAGCACCGCCACGAGTGGGGCTCGAACCCTGACCGCTAGCACTATCCCCGCGGCACACACCAGGGCGGGGACGGCACCGTGGGCAGACACAGTCAGCCTGTCGCTCCAGTACCCCTTGTCGCACATCTCTGACAGTCCGTCCAGAAGTTTCGTTCGAAAATTGGTGAGATCAGCCGTCATGTTTTATCTCAGAGAATGTCAGTTCAGCTAGAAGTTCCTATCTCAGAGAGTCTCGAAACAACTAGACGTTCATATTATCCCAGAGAGTGTCCATACAACTAGAGGTTCATATACCAGACAGTGTCAAAACAACGAGAGGTTCATATTATCTTTGACGGTGTCAATAAAGCCAGAGGTTCACATCATCTTAAACGATGACAATACAATACAGCAAAAGTTTCCGAAACATTCTCTTAGCGTCCGAAAAAAGGAAAACGTTTCCTGTCGAACAAGCCACGCAGTGACAGATCTGTATACGGATAGCAACAAGGTTTTCAATACTGACTTCGACAACCCACCTCCCCCCCTCCTTCTCCACACACACATACATAATCCCACACTATAAAGATTCCAACGCAGTTCCCCCCCCC
>NW_004798425.1:47701-49184 GCF_000002075.1 Aplysia californica
CACACACACACACACACACACACACAATACAATAAGACAGTTCGAAGACTTCGACGCTGGAGGGCGAACGCCTAGGGCAAATACATGTATCGATACTGAAGACACAATAACCTACTAGGTGTCCCACGGAGTTGTACAGAGGTAAAACAACGTTTACATAATATGCTTACAAATCGTACAATAATTCTACGCAAGAACTTAATATATTTCACCAAACTCTCTAGAAACTACAAAGTTCTATCTGACATTTTTGGTAGTTTTGAGTTACTAAGACCGTGAGGTCAGAAACAAAATTAAATGTTCTATCTACTCATTCAAAATCGTAAGATTTTTCGGAGTCGTTATCAATATATTGAAAGAACTGCATTCGAAAAAGCTTGAGAAGGTGCGAAACTAAAAATTAATTTTTAAGTCAAATTTCTCAAAACTAGGTGCTGAGCAGATAAAACGTTGCAATTCATGCCATGTTTTACTTCCGCAGACCAAGTTTTTACACGCACACTATAAGCACAATGAGACAGGAAAATAAATAAATCTTGTTTTTTTTTCGCCTAAAAATCGGCTCAGTTTGGGAACAAAAGTAACGATTTGCTCAATCTGAATCTGAATGAAATCATCAAGAACTTTGCACGATCACTGCGCAAAACGAAATCACAAAATCCATAGAATTTCTTCCCCGAATTGAAAGCGTCGAATTGAACACGTTTCACGCCGATGAACATGATTCAAAAAGAAGCTTTTCTTTTGTCTCATAAGTACACTACGAGTGGTAACGTATCTTTAAAACAGACTAATGTCTCTGGGAATTCTGACAAAACTTTTAAAAACACAACATCTGTCACAGTTTGCGGCTTTTTCACGTTTCTTTAGTCCCAGCTGTTACCTCACACTAGCATATTATGGATCCACATTTTGATATTTACCACATCGAGTATGCCCACGGCAAGGAGACGGAGAGAACGAGAAAGGAAGACACGAGGGAGAGAGAACGAGAGGGAGACAGAGAACGAGAGAAGGAGACAGAGTCAGAGAGAACGAGAGGGAGAGACAGACAGACACAGAAGTGGTCGAATCGAAAGAAGCAGGACTGCTGGAACACCGCCTACACACAACTAGATTTCTATACGCTCCACAGTTCAGACTTTCAAGATCGCCCGCCTCTGTTAACGTCACGAGAGGTCAAATGTCGGCCCGCGCACGCCAATGGCAGATAGCACTACCGCCTTACGAGGTGATGCACACACACACACTCCGAAACGAAAGAAATTGTCCTAAAATAAAGAAAACAAAACCTTCAACAAAAAAAACCCCAACAACATGACCACCAGCAGCAAGAACGGCAGCATCCACTACAGCAGCAACAGCAGCAAAACTAAACTGCAGCAGAGAGTGGCCACGGGGATGTATATCGCGGCACTTTCCTTCCCACCCGAGTCTCTGGTCTATACAGAGCAGACGGCCCACGGCCACGGGCTAAACTGGA
>NW_004798425.1:51514-54740 GCF_000002075.1 Aplysia californica
CACTCTCTCCTCCTCTCGGGAAAACTGAAATTAGAAGCTAAAGTAATCACGAATTTAATGCGATTATAAGCCAAGTTTGTGGAAAACTTACCCTCATATAATAATATTTTTTAGCCCCCTCCTGCCCACCCAGCAGTAATGGGTACCTGACTTCGAGTTAGGGAAGTAAAGGCGGCGTGGAAAGAAACTGGTCACCCTACCACAATATGCCGAAGGCCCAGAAAGTTGTCTCACTAACTAGACAATCCCCAATATCCGGATCGGATGCGGGAACAACTTATTATATATACATTTAATGTTGGTGATTTTATGACTCCTTCGACAGAATGAGATAATTCAGGAAGCGGGCCTCTGACTCCGCCAGTAGGGACCACCCAAGGACTTAACAACAAATGTATACTGTATAACCTCCTTGGAAAATGGTGACATGGTATGGGATTAACGCCCCTATCAACACTATTAGGTTATTTGAGAGGCGGGACCTCCTAGTTTAACGTCCGTCTCCGAAAGGACCGAGCCAAGTGAGAAATTCGTGTAAATTGCCTTTCCCAAGGACACAACGTCGGACTGAGCTGAGGCTCGAACCCCCAAACCCGCAATCTCACGATTACGAGTCTAACCACTAGGCTACCGACGCCACTATAACCTCCTTGGGGCCATCCAAGGCTGAGAGAGAGGGATACAACATCCCAGCAGAAAGGCCGAAATACTCGAGAAATAAAACCACTTATCTCCACTCGGGAACGGAACTCGGGTCTTAGCTGCGTGCGACAACCAGGAGCTTAATACGGGGTGCCCACTACAGCTGGATAAGGGCCGATCGCCCGACTCGATCGCCTGAAACTGAAAACAAACACGTTCTTTTTTTAGGCGACCGAGCTGGGCGATCGGCCCGATCACTGAAAACAAACAGGTTCGTTTTTGAGGCGACCGAGTCGGGCAATCGACCCGATCGGCCGATCCCATCCGTAGTGGGCACCCCGTATAACCGCTCTACAATTCCAAAGGCGCCAGTGTAGTTAGTTATCTCCCGACTGTTTAGTTTTTAGTTTTAGTGAGTGTTTTATGGTACTTGCAACACAATAAGGTCATATAAATACCGAAGATTAGAGGTGTTACAAGGGAGTAACAAACATAAAAAAGAAGGGGGGGGGGGGAGATAAAGACCATAGATGTTTGATAGGAAAGAAGGAGCAAACCACACCAGAGCACCCGCCAACCACCCACTCCCGACTGTGCCGCTGTTCCATAAGTGTGTGGGCAAACAACACGGTATTGTCGGACTGGTCAGTGTGGGCAGTGTGATGGTCAACTCAGGGAACTATGTGGGCGTTTGGCGGTTGTCCGGCTGTGAGACAGGCATGTTTGGTCAGTGTTTGTCCGACCTGGGCCCCGGTTAGGTGGTCACTCCAACAGGAACAAATCGTGGCGTGGGAGGACGGAGAGAAGGGGGACAAGAGGGGGAATGTCTACAGACTAACGAGTTTATCGGCCGTGCTCGAATTATGAGTGGGCAAAGCTTGGGAACCACTTCGGGGAGGAATTCTATGACACGATAAGAATGACTTCTCCCCCCCCCCTCTCCCCCCAAATCCAACCCATCCCAACCCACCAATCCAACCCTTTTTATTGCCATTGTTAGAGTTTCGGGATCAGGTAGCCTACGAAGAAACACATAGCCTACTTTTATTTGGCAAGAGTTTTATGGCACATGCAACACAATCAAATGGAAGTGCTGAAATATAGTGGTTTTGCAAAAAGAGTAACAGACACGTTTAAGGAGAAAATGAAAAGGACGATATTATGCTTGATAGAAAAGAAGGAGCAAACCACACCAGAGCACCCATCAACCGCCAGCAGAACCACTTGAAGAATTCTATGACACGTTTATAATTACTTCTCTGCCCCCCCCCCCAAAAAAAAAGCCCCCTCCTTTTCCTTTTTTTTCCATTCCCACTGTTAGAATTTAGAATGGCAGGTAGGAACAGACAAAGACGTTATAAATATATAGTTTCCATAACAAACAAAATATTAACAAACCGAAGTCAACAACAACCTCTCTCACTCTCTCTCTCTCTCTCTCTCTCTCTCTCTCTCTCTCTCTCTCTCGCTCTCTCTCGCTCTCTCTCAAACCCATCCCCAGTAAATCGAACCAGGATCGCCAGCATCACACCCCAAACGATGATGGCGTTTGCGAAAAGAAAACCCCACTCCATAACCAGGAGATGAAATGTTCGTCTCCCTGCATTGTTGGGAAAATAGTGATCGTTTGTTTGTTTGATCGTCCGTTTGTTCGCTTGTTTGTTTGTTCGTTTGTTTGTTTGAGTAAAGAGAAGCCCGTCGACATAATGATGTTCATTTAGTGCTGAAAAAAAGTGCGGCAGTCAGACAGGAAGAACAGAGGGGAAAGTAAAGAAGTAGAACCTACCAGTGACACCCTCTATACCACCCGTCTGAGAAGTGTCCCCGTATTGTTGCGAGAATAGTACATGCACTGTATTTCAGTTTGAGTTTTGAGTAAAGAGAAGCACGTTGACACAGTAATGGTCATTAGTTAGTTTTTGGCAAAAAGTAAGACAAATGGACAGAAACAACAGGAAAGTAAAGAAGTTTTAGTTTAGTAGAAGTTTCACGACGTTCGAACAGCATAAGGTCATATGAGCGCAAGAAGATTAGAGGTGTTACAAGAGAGTAACAAACACAAAAAAGAAGGAGGGGAGATAAACACGATAGATGTTTCATAGGAAAGAAGAAGCAAACCACACCAGAGCACCCGCCAACCACCCACAAGTAAAGAAGTAGCCTACATGAACTACCGACCAGTGGCACCCTCCAACCACCCGCCTGTAGTTCAGTGGAAACCAACACACACAGCTACACAAAGAGCGATAATAATCTCATTATGGTGTTAGCTTTCCTCGAACAAGGACACACAATTCCTGTATGTACTTAGTAAACACGATACAGTACACAATTCATCTGAGTACTCAGTACACACGACACAGTGAAGTGCCACAGAGCACAACCGAACCTGCTCTAACGACCACCTGTATAAGATAATCATCTGTACAAACGGCCATATTACAATTCCTCCCCTTACACGCGTGCATGCGTGCCGCGAGTGTGTATTTGTGTGTGTGTGTGTGTGTGTGTGTGTGTGTGTGTGTGTGTATGTGTGTGTGTGTGTGTTTGTGTGTGTTTGCGTGTGTGTGTGTTTGCGCGCGCG
>NW_004798425.1:57862-59283 GCF_000002075.1 Aplysia californica
TCTCTCTCTCTCTCTCTCTCTCTCCCTCTCTCTCTCCCTCTCTCTCTGCCTCCCCTTGTCTCTCTTGCTATCTCTCCCAGAGTCTCTTTCAGTCTCTCCTTATCTCTCATTGTGCTCTCCATTTTGTTTTCAGTAAGAGTATTACGGCAAGTGCAACACAATACGTGATATAAGTGCCGAAGTTTAGAGGTGTTGCAAGAGAGTAACAAACACAAAAACAAGAAGGAAGGGAGATAACGATGAAAGATATATGATAGGAAAAAAGGAGCAAGCCACACCAGAGCATCCGCCAACCACCCACCCACGTCACTCTGCACAGACATTCAGTCGTAAGTCAGAAATGGACAAATAAATATGTTCCCGATAAAACAAAACACGCGTTTGCATGTTCGTAAAAACGTTCACAGGTTCACCTTTATAAGCAGTTTTTGTTTTGTTTGTTTGTTTGAGTGAAGAGAAGCATATCGACACAACAATGGCCATTTTTTAGTTCTGAGAAAAGGTGAGACCGACAGACAGACACACAACAGAGGGAAAGTAAAGAAGTAGGACTTACCAGTGACGCCCTCTAAGTAACCATTTTTTAAATATGCATATATTTCAAAGATATCGAGAAGAGAGAATAGAAACCACGCCAGCGACAAATAACGGCTACATGCGTGATTATAAATATGTATAGAAAACACCGATATATTAAATAATACAACACATAACATCGAACAGATGAACATAATATAGAGACGTTGACAAAAAAAGGAATATGTGTGTTCAAGAAATGGGCATATGAATATTATTACAATGTACCTAGGTGTGTGTAAATATACGTGTGTGTATGTGTGTGCTTGTGTGTATGTGTGTGTGTGTGTGTGTGTGTGTGTGCGTGTGTATGTGTGTGTGTGTGTGTGTGTGTGTGTGTATGTGTGTGTGTGTTCGTGGAATAAATTTAAGTATTAAAAATGTGTCTTTAATTCGAAAGAAGAATGGCAACAGTTGTGTTGTTTGGATACATCGTAAAGTGGTGAACACTAAACACAGCGTCACACAAGATATAGCGTCACGCTAGACACATACACCGTCACACAAGGCACAGCGTAACGTCACACAAGATAATTTTTATAGCATAGCATTACGCTTGAAACAGCGTCGCACTACATAGAGCGTCACACACGGTATAGCGTCACGCTAGGCACAGCGTCACACTAGATTATGGTTACACAAGATATACCGTCACGCTTGAAACAGCGTCACGCCTGAAACGTCACACAAGGCATAGCGTCACGCTACATACAGCGTCACACAAGGTATAGCATCACACAAGACGAAAAGATATCCACTGCATGCCACACTCAACAAACGCCAAGAAAGCATTGCAACAACACCGAGGAAATTACGCCAGAGGACGCACGCGGAGGTTTTTTTTT
>NW_004798425.1:59731-62246 GCF_000002075.1 Aplysia californica
GGTGTATTGATCAACGTTTATCAATAAAATCCATACATGTGTTTGTGAATGAACACAAAAAAGAAGACATTGATCAAAATTGTCTAAGAAGCGAATATCGGTTTCTTCGATTTCATTATTTTAAATTGCGCCTAATTCTGCCACACATAATATTATGCTGCAATATAGACCAAAAGGAAGCTTTTCAAACTGTGAAGCTTCGAGAGTTTCCAATCTCTTGTCAAAGCCTGGTGTTCCCACACAATGTGTGTGTGTGTGTGTGTGTGTGTGTGTGTGTGTGTGAGTTTGTGTGTGTGTGAGTTTGTGTGTGTGTGTGTGTGTGTGCGTGTGTGTGTGTTTGTGTGTTTGTATGTGGGAGGGTTGTGTGTGAGTGTGTGTGTGTGTATTCGTGTGTGTATGTGTATTTGTGAGCTTGTGTGTGTGTGTGTTTGTGTGTGAGTGTGTGTTTGTTTGTTTGTGTGTGTGTGTGCATGCGTATGTGTGTATCTATATATTATATGTGTGTATATGTGTTTGTGTGCGTTTATCACAGCGCATTTAGTTAAAGCGAGGGGGACGGGGTTGCTCCACTTCTACTTCTTCCTGTGAACGGTTTGGGTAGGAGAAAGCAATAAGTGTTGGATAAAACTGCAAGAAAATCTTCCAAAAGAAGAAAATAGCGACGGCGGAGTTGTAAAAATCACAAATCTGAAATAACAACATCTCTTCACTAACTAGAGAGTTATACAACGTCCAAAAATAGCACACCACGACAATAGTAACAAAGATTCTCTACTATAATTTGGTCGCTTTTAAGGACAAGCGGGCTCACCCAGATTTCGGGGGTTTCCAGAAATCTTGGCCTACACCAAAAGTGGGCATTGCTTTACTTATACGAAAAGTTTGGTTTCATTGGTGTGTATATTTGTTTGGTTATAAAGAAAACTCTTCTTGTCTTTTGAAGAAACTGAACACGGGGCAAAAACTTTACCTTCAATTTTCTCAAAACAGCATTTTCGGGATAGCCCCTTTGTGCTTTAAAGCGACCATATTATTGAGAATCTTTGAAAAGAATGGACTTTGAACACGGCAAGCAGGGGCGGGAGCGAGCAAGGGAAGCCACTCATGGAATTACAACAGTGTCACTTACTCCCCGAGGGGTCGCGTCCCTTGATCGTCAAGGTGGTGGGGGACTTGCCCGCACCCCACACCGGTTTCGCGTTTATGACGATGGTCCTAGGGTTGTTGCTGGTGGCGTTGGTCGTAGTTTTAGGCTTAATGGGTTTCAGAATGAGGGGAGTGGGGGAGGTGGAGGAGCGCTGGGAGGAGGCGGAAGAGGCCCTACCTCCCTGCTTGAGCTCTAAGGCTCGGGACGGGACTTTCACGGGAGCTGGCGAGGAGAGAAAGTTTGCGCCACGCTGTTTACAAGTGAACAAGAATACACGTACACGTACATTTAACGTTTTTGTGTACTCAACTTGATAATTCTTTTGATTACCAATAAACTCAGAAACCTCTGTTTTCATTGGTTTGAGTTTCATTTTGCATGTACATAAAATTATTTTAAAAATATTTCACGACTCTTAGGTTTGTAGGTCAGTAAGAAGGTAGGTATGACGGTAGTTATACAGGTAAGTACGTAGGTAGGTAGGTAGGTAGGTAGAAAGGCAAGTAAGTTGAAAGTGAATAGGTAGGTAAACAGGTAAGTTGCTAGGCAGACATGTAAGTAGGAAGGAAAGTAGATAGTCAAATAGATAGGAAGGTAGATAGGTAGTTAGTTAGGTAGACAGGTAAGTATAAAGGTAAGTGGGTAGCGAGGCAGATAAGCAGTTAGACAGGTAAATAGGTACATAAGTAGACAGCTAGGTATGCAGGTATGTAGGTAGGCAATCAGTTAGGCAGTTAGGCAGACAGGTAAGTGCGTAAGCAGGTAGCTAGGCATATAGATACGTAGTTAGGTAGGTAAGCAATTAGGTAGGCAGGTAAGTAGATTGGTAAGTGGATAGCTAGGTAAACAGGTAAGTAGGTACGTAAATAGGCAGCTAGGTATATAGATAAGTAGTTAGGTAGGTCGGCAATTAGGTAGGCAGGTAAGTAGACAGGTAAGTGCGCAGGATGTCGACAGCACTGAGAGCAAGACAACGGAGGAGACAAGGAGAGTATACAAAGTCTACTCACTGAAGGGAGGGATGGTGCTCTTGATCTGTGACCTCCGACCTCGGCTCTGTTCTTTCACCTGGTCCCGCTGTTTGGATTTCTGAGGAGAGAGAAGATAAAGTAAAGGTCAGATGAGGACACAGATGTCGACACAAATGACGACACAGATGACCAGAGATGATGGACACAGACGACGTTACAGATGACTACAGAGATGATGCTACAGATGACGTCGCAAACCATGTCACAGACAAACGCGTTCCTCCGTCTGTTCAGGTGAACGTAAGCGAGTCTCTCTCTCTCTCTCTCTCTCTCTCTCTCTCTCTCTCTCTCTCTCTCTTTCTCTCTCTCTCCCCCTCTCTCTCTCTCCCTCTCTCTC
>NW_004798425.1:62767-64001 GCF_000002075.1 Aplysia californica
TCTCTCTCTCTCCTCCCCTCTTCTTTCCCCAGCGAGACACTTTAAACGACATCCAAAATTCACAGGTAGAGAGGCCAGAGGAAGCGTGTGGAGACTTTCTTTTTGGCGCTCGTATGACCTTTAGCAGTTGCAAGCGCCGTAAAAAACCTTACGAGGCTTTCTTTATTCCCCGAAGAACTGGGCCGTTTAACCCTCCATCAAAGCGCTGTGTTATTGTTACACTTAAGATCTCCGCGGGAATTCCCAGACCCAGAGCCGGCCTATCTGACTCACCAATCTATCGTATAAACAAACGTGGGACCGAGACACACTGCAGCCCACAGGCGGGATCGATACGTACTGCAGCTTACAGGGGATCGATACATACGCAACTCACACGAGACCGATACTACACGAGAGTCGACAGGGGTTCGGTACTGCATTGCGGCCCACGGGCCGTCGATACTACACGGTAGCAACGATCGTACATAACAATATATTATAGTTCACTCTTTTATTTGAGCCAATTTAAAAAGTGTCCTCAAAATTCGATGGTGCCCTCTACGAAAAAGTGCGGACTATGCGATCTGAGTTATCCTACTTGTGTATAAAACAATAAACGTTAAACTAACAACTGTGCTATTCCTCTTCTTCTTCTGGAGAAACGAAAGAGAGAGCTGCAAAACAAAGGCTGCAGCGTCATCTGAACCAACGCGCGGACTTCCGCGAACACTTTTTTGGCTGAGTTAACTATCTTGTTATAATGTACGATCTTTGACGGGAGTCGACAAGGGATCGATGCTGCCTTGCAGCCCATGGGGCCGTTGCCACTGCACGGTAGCCCACAAGCGGATCGATACTATATACCATATACCGGTATCGAGACTAAGATGCAGTTCATTGGGATCGATACTAAGATACGTCTCACAAGGGCACCGATTCTACACTGTAGCCCACTGATCTACGTTAATCTTCGTTAAAAAAACCCAACCCACCAGTCGGGTAATCGGGAGTAATAAAGACCGGTGTGTATTTGCCAGACGCGCGCAGACCAAAACACAGGCACGTGAGGGCACGGTCAGATGTGGGGCAAGTCTGTGAGCGGAGGGGGGAGTGAACGATTTAGGGAGAAGATGAGAGGAAGAGGTGAGAGGAGGAACACAAGAGATGGACAGACACAAGGAGGAGGAGAGAGGAGGAGGAGGTGAGAGGAGGAGGAACACTATGGATGGAGAGACACAGAGAGGAAGTATAA
>NW_004798425.1:64927-66899 GCF_000002075.1 Aplysia californica
GTATAAGAAGGAAGGAGAATACTTTAGATGGACAGACACAGAGAGGAAGTATAAGAAGGATAGACAGACACAGAGAGGAAGTATAAGAAGGAAGGAGAATACTTTAGATGGACAGACACAGGAAGGAGGTGAGAGAAAGGGAAACACTTGGGATGTTTGTTTCGGTAGCCTAAGCGTTTTACGGTACTTGGAACACAATTAGGTCACGTAAGTGCAGAAGATTAGCGGGGTTACGAGAAAATAGCAAACACAAAGAAAGGAGGAGGAGACGAGATAACGACGATAGATGTTTGATAGGAAAGAAGGAGCAAACCACACCAGAGCACCCGCCAACCATCCACGCTTTAGGGTGGATGGACAAAGAGAGGAGGTGAGAGGAGGGTAAAAGTGGGAAAGAATTTTAAAAAGTACTTGTAGATTTTTAAATTTTACCCCG
This sequence comes from Aplysia californica, assembly GCF_000002075.1. Taxonomy (NCBI): domain Eukaryota; kingdom Metazoa; phylum Mollusca; class Gastropoda; order Aplysiida; family Aplysiidae; genus Aplysia; species Aplysia californica. The sequence continues at coordinate 65,364 of NW_004798425.1, forward strand.
CCCCCTCCCCTTCCCCAAACCAATTGACTCAACTTAATTTAAACCACAGGCAGTGGCGTCTTTCTTACGTAATGACGGAGTTCCTTAGGCTGATTACAATTGCGAGCTCCCGAGGTAAAAACTGGCTATATATCTTCACAGACAAACTAATCTACTAATCTTTTTTTTTCAATGTAAGTGTTTTTACACCCCACATCGACATAATTTGTGTCACGACGCGGTGGAATCAGGCGCTTGTCAATTTTTGGGCATGTGGAGTTATTGATATTATCATCTGAAAACTGATTGTGCTTCGAATGAAATAAATATTATCCATTTATCTTGAATAGAACTCAAAATATTTGCGATTTAAGGAAGCGAGGTCACCTGGTTTCAGTGGTGAAATTAGCGAGCAAATGGCCGCCAAAGATAGGTAACTCCAACAGCTAAAGCATTTGAGAAAACCGAATAAGAACACGCCTTAATTTGTGTTTTGTGCCTTAATTTAATGTTTTTCAGCAAAATCTACGAGGAAATGTGTTTTTATATGGACCCAAAAGAGGTTAAGCCAAAAAATAAAAATTCGAAAAAAATTTCCAAACTGGCGGAAAAGTGCCTGTTTCTCAGATTTCGTTATTTTGACGAGCGCCTGATTTCACCACGCTGCCTCACATTGAGATCATTTAGGAGGAGGCGGGCTTCCTACCCTGTCTACCAGGGCCAACCATTGACGGAGAGGGATACTAGAACATTCCAGCAGAAACACCGAGATACTCGCTAAAAATGCTCTCCCCACTCGAGAATCGAACTAGGGTCTTCTACGTGCGACAGCGTGGCACCTGATTGATTCACACCACAGACGCCGGCTCCAAAAAATATATATATATCACAAGTGAGCATTTTGTCCTGGTCAGCAAGTTTTCCTTTGTGAATGTCGTTAGTCGGGCCGGCTGTTACAACACAAAGGTTTCTGATTTAAACACACACACACACCATACATGAATATCGACAACAACATCGTACCAATGTCTGCAATCGCCTCTCAGTTCTGACGGGCGTGTACATTTGCACTTAACTAAACGGTCAACAGTATCAATATTTAGCTTCTCGTTTAATAACACCCTGCTCATGACGTCACGGCGGCCATATCTGTCGTGCATTCGCACACTTTTTCACCACTTCATTTCAGAAACTCCACAGTTTGGGCAATGTCGGGGATAGACGAGGCGGCCTGTGACGGACGGCCAGTGAGCAGGACAACAGTGAGATTTCGCCAGGAAAAGTTTAGAATAAACTCGCGAAACAGTTGACTATTGGTGCTCTTTTATCATGCCTCACTTCCCCCTTTCTCTTGCCACTCTCTCTCCCACTCTCCCACTCGAAATCTCAATAATTTCTAACCCTCTGCCAGCGCTCAAACTAAATCTCAATTTCTCACCCTCCCTTCCCCACTCGAAAACTAAATCTCAATTTTTCACCCTCTCTCCCACTCTTAATCTCAGTTTCTCCTCCTCTCCCCCGCTCTAACTCTAAATCCCAATTTTCACTCTCTCTCTC
>NW_004798425.1:67027-68176 GCF_000002075.1 Aplysia californica
CCCCCCCTTTCTTTTTCAGGTTATTTCTAGAAAAAAAACTGTTTCAGCTTCTCTATAAAACATGCCTCAGATTGACAGCAGATACCCGCAATAGAAGACTTCTGACAGGAGATAATGATGGTAAATCAAGCGCAGATTTTTCCATTTGGTTTTCCAACGAAATGCTTTCCAACTTATCTCTGTCTTTGTCTGTGTTTGCCAGTCCATCTGTCCATCATTTCACCAATCTTGCCTGTGATCACATGTCATTCTGTCTATCCGTCCACCAACTTCTCCCCGTGTTTACTGATCAACAAATCCATGTGAAGGCTACTACTCTTGTTTGTCTTTTGTCTCAACGTCTGTGGAATGCACACACCCATATCTGTCTGCGTACACGTTTGTCTACCCGTCCGTCTATCCATCTGTCTACTTGCTTGCTTACTTGTTTGTCTATCCGTCTGTCTATCCAATGTCTACTTATTTGCCTACCTGTGTGTCTATCCGTCTGTCTACCTGTTCATTCTATACCAAGAGATGCAAAGAGAAACAGGGTAATGAACGATCAATTAAGTACAGGGTTATCCCCCAAAAAACTGTACAACTTGTTTTGGAGATAAATTCCTCCATACTGAAGTTTTGAGTTTCAGAGTTGAACATAATACTTGGAAGCAAAAACGAATTTGTCAGATATTCATTATATATAAATCCATAAAATGGTTTTGCTCTATATGGCGCATTAAAAACACTACCCATTTTCAACCTTGTCCCCACTTTCGTAGCATGACGCACCAGTTCGCATTAGGCAAACCACTAAAAGTAAAAGATACAACAATCGCGCCATATTGCAAGCTGCAGCAGTCTAACAAGTCAACAGAAGTCTGCAGACATTAGTATTCCCAAATTTCATTGCCTGCTCAGACCACAGTTTAGTTTAGTACAGAGCAGAGAGCTCTTTGTATTGAACATTACCTCTCCACAAACTCATCATCCCTGACATTTCGAAAGTTTTGCGCACGGCATGGGAGAGAATGCTTAGGTGCCCTCAAGACCGTTGGGTGTCATGAGTAGAGAAGATAGATAGATAGATAGATAGATAGATAGATAGATAGATAGATAGATAGATAGATAGATAGATAGATAGATAGATAGATAGATAGATAGATGGAT
>NW_004798425.1:68411-70091 GCF_000002075.1 Aplysia californica
AGAGAGAGAGAGAGAAACCTGACAAATTTTAGAAAAATAGAAAATCAGAAGAAATAAAATCCAATCTTCCAGCTAAAACACTGAGTCTACAAGAGTAATAAACCTGCAGCGAATGAGCGACTTGGAACCTGCCACTACAAACTCGTCTACAAGAGAAAACTATAAGAGACAAGCCCGATCCTCGCAATCAATCACTGCCACAATAACATACCCCCACGCCTCATGTGGTCCCTTTCCTTAAACCAAAACCCTCATAAAAACAAAGAGTCTTAAACACCCCCCGTAAAAGAAAAGGTACCGAATGTTCTTACTCTGTCCTGCACAGCGCAAGCTCACGCCCTCGGCGGAAGCGAAACGCCAGAATTAGTCATACCTCGAGCAATTTTCTGGCGGTTAGGAACAAATTCAGCCAATTCATTTACCGCCGAAACCTCATGTGGGTACCCACAACTAAAATAGGTAGGTGAGTTAACGTGAAGTAAACTTGTGGACTCTTAATTTTAGTTTTAGTAAGAGTTTTACGGCACTTGTAACATAATGAGGTCAATATAAATGTCGAAAATTAGTGGTGTTACAAGAGAGTAACAAACATTTTTTTAAAAAGAAGGAGCACAGATATGTACAACAGATTTGTGGACTCTAAAATTGTGAGCAATGCTATATCCTACAACACGTTTTTATGTTACAGTCGAAATTACTTGGAACCTACAGGTGACACCCTCCAACCGCCTACACTTTGTTTGGTTTGCTAAGCGTTTTACGGCGCTCGCAAATAGGCTCGTACGTCAGGTCATTTTAGTGAACGAAACCAAAGTTGGTTGCTTTCACGTTAGTTCACAGCACCTTTTGCTTTTATGTTATTGTTAAAAAAACGTGTTTCTATGAGACAAGGGTTGATGTTCGCGTTGTCAGCCAGTCAGATCAATGGTGTCCTGGGAGTAGCAGTAAGTGAATAAGTTTATTCTTCAGGTCATTGGCCCACATCACAATCATATACAAAACTCAGTTGTTAAATAAAGCTTCCGTAATGAAAAGGTACAGGCTGTACACATAATATTTCTTATCGCGGGTCAAACATTACAGCGCATTTTTCTGTCACTGGGCCGAGTCAGGCAGGGAGAAATGAACTATTATCTTTGATGGACAAAATTTGGACTGCAAAAATTAAGGCGAAATTCATCTTCAATTTCCTGAGAGTTACACCTCTCGCATTAATTAGGTATCGTGGAGTAAAACTCATTAGTGGGGTGTAACCTTAAACAGAGAATAATAAGCTTACCACGGCGAGAGTACACATTTGAAAAGTTTCACAATACAGCAATAACTCGTAGAGCCTGGCCGGGTGGTCATATTATGTCATTACACTTAGCGTTGGAAAGTTGAGAAACTACATTAATGAAAGGTCAGAGGTCAAAGGAGGGAATTTTTGTGCTGAAACGACTTTAAGTTTTAGTAAGAGTTTTACTGTGCCTATGGTAAAGGTTTAACGTCCCGACCAATCCTGTTAGGTGATTTAAGAGGCGGGACCTCCGAGTTTAACGTCTATCTCCGAAAGGACCAAGACAAGTGTGACATTCTTGAATTCTCGTAAAATGCCTATTCTGAGGGCAAAACGTCGCTGAGTAGGGGTCTGTGGATTGTGTGTGTATGTGTGTGTGTGTGTGTGTGTGTGTGTGTGTG
>NW_004798425.1:72064-74329 GCF_000002075.1 Aplysia californica
CCCCACCTTCTCCCGGAGACAACGCGCAGCAAATATGGCGACGGTATGATCATCCAATTAGCGCAGCTGGCATGTGGAGCAGGAAGTGTGGCCCAATCATTTGTGTGGGCGTGGCGGGCCGTTATCTCGTGGCAGACTTGTCCCGGGGGGTCATGGGAAGACGAGAGCAAAACGGCGGAATGTCTCTTTTGTTTTAGTTTAAGTGGAGCATAAGGTCATATGAGCACCAGAAGGCTAGAGGTGTTACAAGAGAGTAACACACATAAAAAAAAGGAGGGGGGATAAGGACGATAGATCTTTGATAGGAAAGAAGAAGCAAACCACACCAGAGCACCCGCCAACCACCCACGGAATGCCTCTACTCTACGGGGAGGGAAGAGAGGGGAGGGAAGGGGAGAGGTAACTCTCCTGTAACTTTTACATGTCTTGTTGGTGATTAAAGGGTATGGGTTTAACGACACTATCAACATTATTAGGTTATTTAGAAGGCGGGGCCTCCGAGTTTAAGTTCCATCTCCGAAAGGACCGTGTAAAGTGTCTTTCCCAAGGACACAACTTCGGACAGAGCTGAGGCTCGAACCCCGGACCCATAATGTCACGACTACAAGCCCCACTAGGCTACCGATGCCACACACGCTTTGTGGAAGTAGGAGCAGTAGTTGTCACTGACACAGTGGATGCTGTACGATCTATTGAGCACAGCCCCCCGACCCAAGAGAACGGCTAGAACACTGGGAATGTTGCAACATCTCCATTGACCACTTCCCTGTTTTCAAAATTTTATAACATTTAATTAGATTTAAAATTTCCAAACATTTCTACGTCTTGTAAAACATAGCCTTAAAACTTCCAAACCGTTTTAACGTACGTGTATTACAACACTTAGCCTTAAAGTGTCCTTTTCGTTTTATTAAGGTTTTATGGCACTCGCAACTGATGGTCATGCGCCAAAGGGTGGATGTCAACAGAGAAGTCCAAAACAGGGAATCAGGCTTTCTCTGCTCACCTCTCAAGCCTCAACAACACAACGTGTGCTTTAACTACCAAGGCACCCCGGAAATAGCAGTTCACAAGACAGTGAAAAACATGCAAAAGAAGCAGAAGGAAAAATGACGATAGTACGGATGAGGAAAGAAAAAGCAGCAGTTCCCCCCTTCTCAAAGTCTTATTACACTTAATTAATAATCACATCCCTGATCTTAGGGTGGGTAAGATCGCACACCTAGCTTTCTCGGACAAGCGCTAAAAATCTGGGAGGTCCCGTGTGCAAGTTGCGCATGTTAAAGATCCTTTGCTGGTCCTAAATTCGATGAGAGTAAGGCTTCGGTCGACACACGGCATAATTCAAAATTAATTCCTATCAAAACTGAACATATTCTAGTTAAGTTAGTATTTCCCTCTAGGACAGTAAAGTCGTATTATCTTATTTTATCTTATCTTATGAAAATATATCATAGAGTACGTTTGAAATCGGGATGTGGCTGACCAAGGGCAAGGGGCACTACGAAGTAAGAAAAATGGTAATGTACGTAAAAATCAGTTGCACAGCAGTGCGACTATCCCTGAGAACCAGCAGGGGAAGGCATAGAAAAAGAGAAAAAATGTGAAGTATTTAATACTTCTTAGTCTTAAATATAATGTCCAAACGTTTCCATTGTCACTTAACCTTCGTATATCCAAAACGTTCAATCTTATAACACCTAGCCTTAAAATGTCCCAACTTTTCAATCGTATAACACCTAGCCTTAAAATGTCCAAACTGCTATACCACATACGCTCGTACACTTCTCTGTTCGGGGGAAAAATGCAATGCAGGGGCGTTGTATCAAATTGAAAAAGAAAAAGAAACAAAAGAAAGAGGAGCAAAGCATTACGTGCAGTGTGTCGAGAAGAGGCGGGCAGGATTGAAAGGCCTTTGCGGTTGGCTTCCACTTGTGTTTGACATTAAGAGTTATCTGTTGTGCTGTAAAACCTCTTTGAGGCGTGTTCTGTAAAATCTATTTGTGCCATATTGTGCTGTAAACCTTCTTTGTGCCTCGCTGTAAGGCTAAAATCTTTGTGATCTATTGTGACCTCTTTATGATCTATTGTACCATAAACCTCTTTATGATCTATTGTACTGTGAAACCGCTTTATGGTATGCTGTACTGTAAAACCTCTATCTGTGTGAGAAAGCGAGGCAATTGACAAGGCCAGAAGGAAATCGGCGACTCATTAGGACAAAGGCCGAATTTTGTAACTAAAGGAGGAAGGCTTCACACCCTG
>NW_004798425.1:75074-76097 GCF_000002075.1 Aplysia californica
ATATGTAGCTGCGGAAAGAATGCTTCTCAAGCGATCTGACTGAACACACCAGACACCGAGTGAGCATGGAAATGTAGCGGCGAGTATTATGGAAATTATGAGTAGCTCATGATGTGTTAGTGTCGGCCAGCTGGTGCATATATACAGGCGGTAGACACGCCAAAAATAGAACTACCAACGTGTGTGAGTGACTTATGATTCACTCACCCGCCGCTCGCTCTGAGGTAATGTTTTTTTTTATAGCAATTGTTTCACGGCACAGGCAGCATAATTAGGTCAAATAATTGCATAATTAGGTCATAATATAAGTGCCGAAAATTAGAGGTGTTGCAACAAGAGAAAAACATACACAAAGAAAGGAGCACACATGGACGACAGATGTTTTGAAAGTTTGTTTGTTTAGTATAGGGTTTTACGGCGCACGCGACTGCATAAGGTCATATGACCGCTGTTTTGAAAGGAAGGAAGGAGCAAACCACATCCCAACACCCGTTTTTAGTTGTAGTAGGAGTTTCACGGCACTTGCAACATAAGTAGGTTGTATAAATGCCGGAGATCAGAGGTGTTACAAGATAGTAACATATATACAAAAAGGAGGGGGAGAGATGAGGTCGTGATAATTTTTTTTTATCGGAAAGATGCTGCAAACCACACCAGCGCATACTTATTTTAGTTTTAGTAACAGTTTTAAATCACTTATAGCACAATAATTAGGTCATATAAATGCCGAAGATTAGCGGTGTTACTATAGAGAAATATACGAAAAAGTAGGATGAAGAGGAGAGATGGGGACAACAGATATATTGGACAGGAAAAAAGGAGAAAACCAGATCAGGGCACCTGCAAACCGCCCACTATCAAGAGTTTGTGTTAAAAAAAAGCGCATGGACACAATATTGGCTTTTGCACTGTAGGAAAAAAAGTCAAGATGGAAACGACAAGGGGAAGAAAACAAATAGGTCTGCATTAGTGTTTGTTTGTGTGCGTGTGTCTCTCCCCCTCCCCCCACCCTTCTCTCTCTCT
>NW_004798425.1:76536-78714 GCF_000002075.1 Aplysia californica
CCCCCCTCCACAGTTCTAGAAACCACACCCAAACCTCACAACCTGACGGAGAACCCTACGCCCTCAGACGACCTTCACCTTCACATCCTCTAGCTCCCACATTTCCCACAAACCATCTGGTCTGCTTCTGTTTTGTTTTGTTTTGTTTTCCCGCCCGGGCCAGGTCCTCAAAGCCCTCGCGCGTGACGTCACAATCTCACCCCAGGTGCCCTAACCTCCGCGGGCCGTTGAAAACAGGTTACGTCCACCCCCCTCCCCCCGACACACGCACACACCACCACCCTACTTCCTACTCATATATATATATTTATTTTTAACTTAAGTTTTATTTAGTACGCGTTTTACAGCACTTGCAACACAATTAGGTAATAAAAGTACGGAAGATTAGAGGCATTACAAGAGACTAACAAACAAAAATTAAGGATAGATAGGCCTAAGTAAGATAGATAATTAAAATGGGAAAAAAGGATCAAATCTCACAAGAGCAATCCACATGGCCATAATTTAAAGAAGGGAAAAAGTAGGACAGACAGACAGACAGACAGACAGACAGACAGACAGACAGACAGACAGACAGACAGACAGACAGACAGACAGACAGACTGACAGACAAGATGTAGAACCTACCAGAGAGAGACGCCATCAATCCACCGACCGTTCACAAGGCATACTTATTATTATCTATCAAGCTGGGCCCCCTTTCGATGAATGGAATGATCGGTGCATTAACCTCCACTGAAAGTCATTGGCCTACTATATTTTACACACAACTAGAATGGAGCAATAAATCTTGAGAGACGCAAAAAGTTTAAGTTTTTGTAGAGGTTTCACGGCGCTCGAAACTGCATAAGGTCATATTATGAGCGCCAGAAGATAAGAGGTGTTACAAGAGAGTAATAAACATAAAAAAGAAGAAGGGGAGAAAAGGACCATAGATGTTTGATAGGAAAGAAGAAGCAAACCACACCAGAGCACCCGCCAACCACCCACAGACGCAAAAAAAATAGAAAGTCTAGATCTATACTCTCAAAACAAAATGCGCCTCGCGAAATATCACTTCCGATACTTCCGTTGTGAAGGACAGCAACGCAGATTTGTTTCGTTTCTCAGTGGAATAATCACAAAGACCAAAGAAAGACGGGAACTTTTTGTCAAATACATGTTTCTAAATTCCAGAAATGAATAAATTTTAAAATATCGGGCTCTGTCATGGGGACCTATCTATCTTTTTGCAGGTACTTGCAAACGTTCAACTCTGTAGCTGCCGTAGCTTTATGGGAAAAGTGACACACATGTGTTTCCAAGTTGCCAAATTAATATATTATACATTATAATCTTTAGCGCCATAACTAACTACACTCGAAAAGCGTGTCTGTCAAACAGTGAACAGAGGAAAGACCTGACACTTCTCATTAATCTCCACATTCAGTGTTCCTTTTGTGCCCGTGTGTCGAGTGTCAGTGTTGTCAGCACACTGTTGACAATTAAAACATTTCAGATCCGCAAAACTCAATCAGGTATTAATGATAATAATAATAAAGATAATGATAATATATTGCATTTATATAGTGCTGTACTCCATACGAATATAAACTTTTTTGAGCGCTTTACATCAATCACACGATCAATGAGAGTAATACTTCATTCACACAAGATGAAACACTTCACAGAAGCAAGAAAACCAGTTCAACCGCATACAACGAAACATGTTCACAACCATACATTAATTAAGGAAAGAAAAATGGAACAAAGAAAAGAGAGTTTGAGTTAGTTTTAGTAGAGGTTTTACGGCGCTCGCAACTGCATAAGGTCATAAAAGTGCCCGAGGATTAGGGGTGTTACAAGAGAGTAACAAACATAAAAAAAGAAGAAGGAAAGATAAGCATGATAGATGTTTCATGGGAAAGAAGAAGCAAACCATACCAGAGCACCCGCTAACCACCCACTGAAGATTAGAGGTGTTACAAGTGAGTAAAAAAATACAAAAAAGAAGGAGGAGAGATAAAGACGATAGATGTTTGATTGCGAAAAAAGAGTAATAACCATACCAGAGCACCAAGTAGAGACGCACAGAGATAGATAAATAGAGACGTGCAGAGAGAAAGCGAAGGGGAGGGGGATGGAGAGAGAGAGAGAGAGAGAGAGAGAGAGAGAGAGAGAGAGAGAGAGAGAGAGAAT
>NW_004798425.1:81193-83842 GCF_000002075.1 Aplysia californica
CTGGGCTAAGAAAATGAATACATCGAAATCATACCGACCACTTTCACCTGGGGGGGGGGGGTATTTACCCCACCACTTTCACTCAAGAGGAACAAGAACGAGGAAGAAGAAGAAGAAGAAGAAGAAGAAGAAGAAGAAGAAGAAGAAGAAGAAAAGAAGACGAGGACTCAAGAGGGGGGAGGGGGGAGATGTATACATTTACCCGACCGCCTTCGAATACGGAGATTTATACATTTATCCTACAACATTCCATTAAAAAAATGTTCGCAATCACCCGACCACCGTCCAAAAAGTAGGAAATGGAGACACTCATCCGACCACATTTCAAAAAGTAGGAATTGTAAACATTTATCCGACCACCTTCCAATAAGTGTGTTGTGAAGGGTACATTGACATGCAGTGAGTTACAATGTAGTGTGGTGTGCTGTCATATGAGGTATGTTAGAATGTGTGTGATGTGCAGTCATATATTAATGTGTAATAATGTGTAATGTGCTACCATATTATATTGGTGTATTACACAGTGTACTGTTCTGCAATTTAATATGGTATGTCACAATGTGTGCAGTATGCTGCAATATACTGGTGTGTTACACAGTGCACTGTGTTGCCATAAAATGGTGTGTTACAATGTGTGTAGTGGGCTGTCATACATTGGTGTGTTACAATGAGTGTAGTGTGCTGCCATATATTGGTGTGTTACGATGTGTGTAGTGTGTTGCCATATGGTGTGTTACAATGTGTGTAGTGCGCTGCTATCTCGGCACATAGGAAGCCATCATGTAGCCCGACAGCTGCAAATGTCAGAGGACTATGGGGTCAAAGCCGGGTAATTGCCTGGCAGGCAGGCAGACTGGCAGGCAGGCAGGCAGGCAGGCAGGCAGACAGACAGGCAGGCAGACAGGCAGACAAGCAGACAGGCAGGCAAGCAAGCAAGCAAGCAGGTAGGCAGGAAGAGAAGCAGGCAAGGAAGCAGGCAGGCAGAAAGGCAGACAAACAGGCAGGCAGACAGGCAGACAGACAGACAGACAGACAGACAGACAGACAGACAGACAGACAGACAGGCAGACAGGCAGGCAGGCAGACAAGGTCTGGAGTCTGGAACATGTCGATGAGTGTCTTTGTAGAGGTGGCCAAACAACTCCGGTGTTTTTTCTTTGAGTTTTTGAGTTCGAGTAAACAGGAGCACATCGACACAACAGCAGAGAAAAAGAAGGAGCAAACCACACCAGAGCACCCGCCAACCACCCACGAGCAAACCACACCAGAGCACCCGCCAACCATCCACGAGCTAACCACACCAGATGAGCACTCGTTAATCAACTCAGACACGATAACGGCTTCTTCAGTGCAGAAGAAAGTCAAGACAGACAGACACGACGGACGGGAAGAAAATAAGTAAGGCATACTCAAGGTGTTTAGAAATGTTGAGGAGTATAGTTTGTTTGGTTGCTTGTTTGAGAAAAGAGAAGCACCAAGTCACGATAACGGTCACTGAGTGCTGGGAAAACGTAAGACAGGTAGACAGACAGACAGACAAACAGACAGAAAGAAACAACTGGGGGTGAGCAAAGAAGTAGGACCTACCTGTGGCGCACTCCAACCACTCGTTTCAAGTTGTAGTTTTGTAATTTGTAAGACCTTTCCGGCACTTGCAACACAATTAGTTCATATAAGTGCCGACGATTAGAGTTGTCACAAGACAGTAACATAATAATATACACAAACAGGAAGAGGAGATATGTGGAGGATAGATGTTCGATAAAAAAAAAAAATCAAACCACACAAGAACACCCGCCAAGCGCCTACACTCAAAGTGTCCTGGATATTGGCGGTAGTGTGTGAATAGAAGAGTTCAATTCCCCTCTACTGTACCTTTGATCATCATCATTATCAACTTCATCTATACGCATGCAAAAAAAGATCTTACTATTTTCATTGTTCTTCCTGAATAAGATTCTGATAACTATCCTGAACCTTCTCTAACATGTCGCAGCTTTTTGGACTGTCTCTTGGGTGAAAGTGAAAATAGTGAAAAGGTATGGGTTTAACGCCCCGATCAACACTATTAGGTTATTTAAGGGGCAGGACCTCTTAGTTTAACGTCTGTCTCCGATAGGACCGAGCCAAGTGGGAAGTTCGTGTAAAGTGCCTTTCCCAAGGATACAACGTTGGACCGAGCTTAGGTGAGAGTGAGCCGTATCTATGTATGTGCGTGAATAACGTGTGTGTATGTGAGAGACTGTGAGTGTGTGTGCGTAAACGTGAGTGTGTATGCGTAAACGTGAGTGTGTGTGTATCTGTGCGTGGACGTTTGTGTGCATGTGTGTGTTTGTATGTGTGCGTGTGTGTGTGTGTGTGTGTGTGTGTGCGTGTATGCGTGTGTGACCGTGTGTGTGTATATGTGTGTGAGTGTGTGTTTGTGTGCATGTTTGTGTGTTTGTATGTGAGCGGGTGTGTGAGTGACTATGTGTGTATGTGTGTAAACGTGAGTGAGTGTGTGCGTGTGTGACGTGTGTGTATGTGTCTCTGTGTGTATGTTTGTGTGCATATATGTGTTTATACGCGTGCGTGTGTGTGCGCGTGTGTGTGCGTGTGTGTGTGTGTGTGTGTGTGTGTGTGTGTGTGAGTGTGTGTGTGTGTGTGAGT
>NW_004798425.1:85783-88827 GCF_000002075.1 Aplysia californica
TGTGTGTGTGTGTGTGTGTGTGTGTGTGTGTGTGTGTGTGTGTGTGTGTGTATGTGTGTGTGTGTTTGTGTGTGTCTACATAGACCGACATTTAATTGTAAATTTAGAGGCTGCAGCTACTCATATTGCTGTGAAAAGATTTACTTATCCTGCGACTGGCGACAGGTTGTACATTGGGATTTATTTCCTGATTTTTTTCTTCGGTGACGTCACCGTTTAAACACCTATTAAAATCGTAAACACTCAGTACACCGACACCGAAACGTAGTGCACTCACTAACATCGACTCTGACACCGACACCGACACCGACACAGACACAGACACAGACACCGACACTCAAACTGTGTACACTAACAGGTTACCGACAACGACAATGACAATGACATCCAAACTTGGTACACGAATACCGACAACGACACCGGTACACTAACACCGACAACGACACCGGTACACTATCACCGACAACGACACCGGTACACTATCACCGACAACGACTCCGGTACACTAACACCGACAACGACACCGGTACACTATCACCGACAACGACACCGGTACACTAACACCGAAAATGACAACGACAATGACACCAAAATTCGGCACACCTTCACCACAACGACACCAACACCGAAATTTGGTACACCTTCACCGACAACGACACCGACACAGCCTTTAAGTGCACCTAAACAACACCTGGCCTCAACTTGTTCACTCTTTGTCTGTCTATGTTTTAAAAAATACCCAACAAAAACTTCTTGCTCAGTTAGTAATTTGCAAATGCACACGTAACGTTGCAATGCATTCCTGAAGACCAGCAACAAAACAATATAGTTTTTAACATTATTTTTAATATCTTAAATTGATCCAATCATTAAATTCTTTCAGCCACACCCCTACCTGATTTTATGGTAGGAAAGATCTAACACATCTAGCTTTCTCGGATAAGGGCGAAAAATCTCAGAGGTTAAGCGTGCGAGTTGCGCACGTTTACGATCTCTTAGAGGTCCAAATCGATAAGAGGAGGCGTCGGCCGCCACTAAGGCAAAATTTCAAATTTTCTACCAAATGAAAATGTTTAATGTGTCCCGAAAGTTAATATGACCTTATAATATGCAGTTGCGAGCGCCGTAAAACACTTACCCCCCTCCCCCAAAAAAGTAAATACATGTAAATATTTTGTAAAGTCTACCGCCCTTTCGGTGCACACACAGAATCACTACACTACAATAAATGATTTACGGTAACCCAGCCGAAAACAATGCTATTGCTCGTTTTTAGACAGCAACACCACCATGCCCCCACATTTCAGCATAATACACAGAATCAGTACAATAAATGATTGACAGTAACTTAGCCTACAACATTGCTCACTTTGAGACAGCGACACTTCCCTGTCCCCACATTTAAGTGTTAGTTTAGTTTTAGTCAGTGTTTTACGGTACTTGCAACACAATAAGGTCATATAATGCCGAAGATTAGAGGTGTTACAAGATAGTAAAAAACACAAAAAAGAAGGAGAAGATATAAGGACGATAGATGTTTGATGATGGGGAAAGAAGAAGCAAACCACACCAGAGCACCCGCCAACCACCCACATTTCAGAGTAAGCTCATAGATTTCGTTCCAATATCGTCTAGACATCTCCACATGCGTCTCAAAAAGAACTCACCCGGTCTGTTGGACCGTGTTTCATTGTCATGCACCAAGTGTGGTGTTGATGAAAATCGGTCAACTTTTTATGTTGTAGGTGTTTGTGCTATAAATCACGTGTATTCTATTTTTATCCACTCGAGGCTAAGATCAAACAAAACGTTTCGGTACTATATTTTGCAGTGGTTCTCATTAGTGGATATTTACATTCTGTTGTTCATCCAAATAATTTGAAAAAATTAAACTACAGAGCCATTGTCTCTGTTGTTTGGTAAGTGTTTTGCGGCGCTCGCAACTGCATGCATAAGATTTGTGTTTGTATCTTGTTTTAACCACAGACAGTCGAAAGTGAATTAGAAGGTATTTATTCGGACCAGACAAACAAACAGTGACTAACTCGGATTCGAACTTTCACGCTCCGTGCACTGGTCTAAACTTCAAACTGACGACTTCGGGAAAATTGTTTAAAGAAAATTGTCAGCTTTAAACTTAGAAACACAAAACCGAAATTGATCTCTCCCCCCCCCCCTCTCTCTCTCTCCTCTCTCTCTCTCTCTCTCTCTCTCTCTCTCTCTCACTCTCTCTCTCCCTCTCCCTTTCCCACTCTCTTCCTCTCCCTCTCCTTCTCCCCCTCCCTCTCCTTCTCCCTCTCCCTCTCTCTCCCCTTCCCTCCCTCCATCCCAAAGCACAAAGAAACTCGGTACCTCACCTTCATGTATCGTTCATTCAAAATTAGTGATGCGTTCTTTAACACGTTTTTTGGTACTTGCAACACAATTATTAGAATTAAAGCCAAATATTACAGGTATTACAGAGAGTGGCACACATGAAAAGTGTTTTACAGCTCTCGCAACATAATTAGGTCATATGAGTGCTGAAGATTTGAGGAGCCACAAGAGAGTAACAAACGCAAAAAGGAGCAGGAAAGATAAGGACGACAGGTAAGAAAAAAATAACCACACCGGAGCACCCACCAACCACCCATCCATTTAGTGTGAGTAGCGAGAAACACATCGACACAATAACGGGTCATTTAGTGTGAATAAACAAAAACACATGCGGTCATTTAGAGCGAATAAATAGAAACACACCGAGACATAAACTGGTCATCTAGTGTGGGTAAAGAGAAACACATTGACACAACAAGGGGTCATCTAGTGTGAGTAAAGAGACACACATTGACACAACAAGGGGTTATTTAGTGTGAGTAAAGAGAAACACATTGACACAACAAGGGGTCATCTAGTGTGGGTAAAGAGACACACATTGACACAACAAGGGGTTATTTAGTGTGAGTAAAGAGAAACACATTGACACAACAAGGGGTTATTTAGTGTGAGTTAAGAGAAACACATTGACACAACAAGGGGTTATTTAGTGTGAGTAAAGAGAAACA
>NW_004798425.1:88927-91184 GCF_000002075.1 Aplysia californica
TACAGAGAGTGGCACACATGAAAAGTGTTTTACAGCTCTCGCAACATAATTAGGTCATATGAGTGCTGAAGATTTGAGGAGCCACAAGAGAGTAACAAACGCAAAAAGGAGCAGGAAAGATAAGGACGACAGGTAAGAAAAAAATAACCACACCGGAGCACCCACCAACCACCCATCCATTTAGTGTGAGTAGCGAGAAACACATCGACACAATAACGGGTCATTTAGTGTGAATAAACAAAAACACATGCGGTCATTTAGAGCGAATAAATAGAAACACACCGAGACATAAACTGGTCATCTAGTGTGGGTAAAGAGAAACACATTGACACAACAAGGGGTCATCTAGTGTGAGTAAAGAGACACACATTGACACAACAAGGGGTTATTTAGTGTGAGTAAAGAGAAATACATTGACACAACAAGGGGTTATTTAGTGTGAGTAAAGAGACACACTAACGGGTCATTTCGTGCGGGGAAATAGAGAAGGACAGACGGACAGAAACAACTAAGAGGCACACAATCTGAGAAGGAGTGTTATACCAGTGGCGTTCTCACACCAGAAATACAAAGAGGTGACAGGTGTAGAGGAAAAGTTTCACTCTAGTAAAAATACAAGGGACAAACCACACCAGAACACCCACCAATCGCCCACGACATACAAGGAAAAGATCCAACCAGAGCACCCGCCAATCGCCCATGAAATAGAAGGAACATACCACACCGGAACACCCGCCAATCGCCCACGACCGCTGCAACAAGTGACACAGAACGCCAAACACAACAACAGCAACAACAACAATAACAACAGCAACAACAACAACAACAACAACAACAACAACAACAACACCACCACCACCAACAACAACAACAGCAGCAACAACAACAATCAACAACATCATCAACAACACCAACAACACCACCACCAACAACAACAGCAGCAACAAACAAAACTAAAACAACTCTGTTACCTCCCATCTCAGCATCAACAGGTCACTCGATATCGAATCCAAGTTGTTTCAAAAACACAAAAACTTCTCGCCTCGAAAAGGAGAGAAAAAATACGCAGTTAAATAAAAACAAAACACCCCACGACAACGAAAAGGCAGGCTAAAGTTCCGAGGTGTCCGCCTCCACTAAAATCATCGAAAAAGAAATATGCACTTATTACATCCTCCGCTGGGAGCCTTTCACGCTCGCAGTCACACACATTATGTTCCGTTTCCGTTTAAAAATCCTCCCTCTCGCGCTCTCTCTCTCCTTCCTTCCTTCCTCCTCCTCCTACTCCTCCAACCGTGGTTTCTCTTCTGCACTTCGAGACGGGCGGGCGCGCCGTCGATTCAGTAGTGCTGGGCGGGGAGGTTCCCGATTATTGAAAGCTTGGAATCGTAGGAATCGACTCCAAAACCCACATGTATGGCTATTTTCGTCTATGATGCAGACGGTCAATTTAGCTTAAGATGGTCTCAAGGTTGTTTTCATGCAGCTTCTTTCATGGCTAATTCTTCCTATGTTTGAGGCACAGATTCTGTTGCAGTGCATGCATGTCAGTGACCCAAATACTTACTTTCTAATGATGTGATTTCTTCCGGTGGTTGGCTCCTAACGTCTTCAGGGTTTGGGATAACCTCGATTTTGGTACACTGCAAAGCAATAACTTTCGTTTTTCTAAAGTAAATTCTTTTTTTTTTTTAAAGATTTTAATGATGAAATGTAACCGTTGGTTTCTGTAAAAAGAAGTCGAAACCTTTTCCCGTAACACTTATAACCGCGAGGTCGGTTTCGGAATCGATTCTTCGCCCAGCTCTACGATCTAGCCTACCACCAGTCACTAAACAACTAACGGCTCGACGTTTTGCCGTCTGCTGCCTGACTCTGCTGCCAGCTGGCGCGATCTGTTACCGTCGAGTTACCGGCCCTTGGCTCGCGCGGACCGCCGGGACCCACGGGCCTTAACTCTTGAGTGGAGGGACGGGGTAGAGTGGGAGAGTTATGGCCAGCTACCTAGGCGCTATAGAGCGGTACTAGAAGGAGAGTTATTGCCCGCTACTAGCGTAAACAAAGAACTTGCCCTAGGAGTGAGAGCTGGACCGGATTAGAGAGAAAAGGAAAACACCCCCCTCCCCCCAAAAAAGGTGGGGGTGAGGAGTTGGGGAAAGGATGGAGGCAGAGGACTGAACGAGAGGTGGGGAAGGGAGGGGAACTGGGTAGGGAGGGCAAAAAGGACAAGTTTGGAGGTGATGGGGAGGGAGAGGGG
>NW_004798425.1:92806-95610 GCF_000002075.1 Aplysia californica
GAGGAGGAGGAGGAGGAGGAGGAGGAGGAGGAGGAGGAAGAAGAGATATGTAAAAAATCTTCAATGTTGCACATCACTGACAATTAACAATGCCATTTGTTTGTTTGTTTATTTATTTGTTTGTTTGTTTGTTGGTCTGTTTGTTTGTTGAGTAATATGGAATAACATCAATACTTTATCTATAGAGGCACCAGCAATCCATGTCCAGGGGCTGTTTTAGCTAGTAATTTGGACAACAATAACCACGTAAAGACACAGAAAGCGAGGACGACAGGAAAGCACTAATAAAATACGCCATTAAAATAAAACTCGAAATGTTTTAGTAAGAGTTTTACGGCACTTGCAACATACTACGGTCATAGATGTGCCGGAGATTAGAGATGTAACAAGAGCGTAACAAATGATAGAGGGGAGATAAGGATGATAGGTGCTTGGTAGAAGAGCAAACCACACCGCAGCACCCGCCAACAACCCTCTCTTAAAAAGTGAAACTAGAAACGAAACAAAAAATGAATTTTGAAACAATATAATAAAAGAAAATTGTCCGTTATTCTAGAGCAAGAGCAATGAGTCTAAGTGTGAGACAACAACGACAGCTAACGGAAGCCGTACCTCGGTGTTTACAGCTGTACATGCGTTCTGAGAGGAGTTTCCCTCCACCCGCCCGTCTTTCAAGATCAAAACCAGATAAACATTTGTGCGGCATCGTGGTGAAATAAGGCGCTGGTTAAACTGGTGAAATAGAAGAAACCCGACATGTTTTACTCCCGTCTAGCCATGTTCTGTCGTCTGCGTTCGTCTCCACTTTCTGCCCCCCACCCCCCACCCCCTCATATCCTTTGCCCCTTCCTCTATAGGCACCTGAGTCGTTCTGCAGCCTTTCTAAGTTACTGCTACTCCTTAGCTCCTTCATACTGCTGTTTTTCAGCCCCACCCCTGATCTTAAGATAGGAAAGATCTACACCTAGCCTTCTCAGACAAGGACCGGAGGTCCCATGTGCACGTTAAAGATCCCTTGGTAGTCCTAAAATCGGTACGAGTGGGTTTCGCGCCGCCACCCGGGAAAAATTCAAAATTTCATAGCAACTGTTAATGTTTAATGTGTCTCGCGCGCTTATATGAACTTACGCAGTTGCAAGCGCCGTAAAACACCAAAACAAACAAACACCCGTTAGGGAATTTCTATCGTCATTTAAAAAAAACAATTTTTCGGCGTAACGCCTTTTGAATCCATTTACATTCTGATTTGATTTTTACTGGAAAAACGTTGATCAAAGTAACAAGAATGTAAATGTACAGTTTCCAAGCACACTACAGCTCTGGAAGTTACCAAACTTTGGCGGCCATTTTCTTGCTAATTTCATCCCTGACGCCAGGCAACATCAACCTCCTTATATCGTATATATATCGACTTCTGCTCATGATAGATGATTTTCTACATTTCATCAAAATCAAGGCAAATGAACAGGCTTGGCGCTCATATTACCTTATGCAGTTGAGAGCACCGTAAAACCCTCTACTATAAAAAAAAAGAACAGTCTTTAACCCTATCAGTAACCCTGTAACCCTGGGGCCATTTTGTACCCCCGGGGTTGTATTCTTTACATTTTAGAATACTTCTAGTACGAAGACCTCTTTGAAACTTTCAGTATATTTCTCAAAAAATCATTTTGAAACACTGATATGAAAAAAGCGTACGGATCGGATTAACGAGTAAATTTCCTCTTTGGAAAGTGGTGGCACAGAGTTCCCCACATCGTATGGATACGATAGTAAAACACGACGTACGGATAGGGTTAAGATTGTAATATTATCAATAACTCCATATCAATAGTATTACATTAAAAAAGTAACGAGCACCTGATTCTACCGCGTCGCAACGACACAATCATTATTTTTAGTTTTTCCGTTTACCGGGGCGTCATGTTTCAACAGCTCCACCTTCTATGGAAGGATTCTACAGGCTACAAGTTGCCATCAAAGACATGTATTGAAGCGCAGTTCTATCCGCCTTATCGAGTTCCTTCATACATTCAAAGACTTCTCTCATTACCTGCTGAAAGAGTTGTGAAAATTATTTTTAGAAGCGTAAACAAGCAGGGCTCCTAGTGGTTATGCAGTGTGGGGCAGGCAGGCGTCACAAACGCTTCTTTGTTTTGTTTTGTTTTGATTCGTATATTTTTGTTTCGTTTTCATTTTGCGTCTGCGTTTGTGATTTGTGGTTCGTTTCCGTCTTTTTTTTCCTTGTCTTTCATCTTCTCGTTTTCTTTCTATCTGTCTATTCAGTGTTTTGACATTTGCCTGTAAACCACACACGCATGCATAACCAATCCCTGCTCCTCCTCTTTTCGACTTCACAGATATAAATGCTATACATTTATGAACTAAAAACAAAACAAAACTTATCAGACTGAGACATTTCGAGGCCAAACAAAGTGTTCTGCACAACGACGCGGTACGATATTGAAAAGCGGAATTTTACATTGTATAAATCATACAAATCTGCAACCACCCTCCCCCCCCCTTTACACTCACCCTCCCCATCAACTCCCGCCTATCCCCCCCTCCCCCGGCATTCTGGCAAACTACGCCAGAGCACCCGCCAACCACCCATGGGCAGACAGAGAGCAAGCACCCGCCTGCTGATAAATTGATAACAACAACGCCAAATTGTACCAATCGCCCGTAACACCCCTCCCCCGCTCCCCATGCACACACACGCATAAACACAAACACACACACACATACATTCACACACACACATGCATTCACACACAAACACATAAACACACACACACACACAC
>NW_004798425.1:95948-97879 GCF_000002075.1 Aplysia californica
CCCTCCCGCCGGGGCTATAAGTGAGTCGACCTGGACCAAAGACTGACTGGCTGCCCCCGTAGCAAGAACCTACGAGTATTTTCTGTGCACTCATTTTTTTTAGTAAGTGTTTTACGGCACTTAAACACTATACGGTCATATATGTGCCGAAGATTAGAAGTGTTACAAGAGAGTAACAAACACAAAAAAGAAGGAGAGATAAGGATGACATAATCTGTTTTATAGGAAAGAAGCAGCAAACCACACCAGTGCACCCGCCAACCACCCACTGTGTGCACTCAGACGATATTTTTTTTAAAAAGTTTTCGAAAGAGTTTTACGGCACTTGCAACACAATAAGGTCATATTATAAGTACCGAGTTTGAGTTTGTTCATTTGAGTAAAACGAAGCACATCGGTACAATAAATAATGGTAATAATTAGTGCTGGGAAAAAGTAAGACAGACAGAAACAACAGAGAGGAAAGTAAAGAAGTAGGACCTACCAGTTGCGCCTTCCAACCACCCAACTAAGTACCGAGATTAGAGATATTACAAGAAAGTAACAAACACAAAAACGAAGGGGGAGAGATCAGGCCGATATGCTTGAAAAGAAAGACGGAGCAAAACCCACCAGAGCACCCGCCAACCACCCACCCAGCTGGTATAAATGCCAGTGTTTTATGCCCCCACCAACATCCCATAGATCATTTAGGGGGCGGGCTACGCACGAATCATCTGAGTAGAAAAGGGAAGATTAATCCAACTTTTAAAATGAACATGTTCTTCAAAACAATTACAGTATTCAGGAATAAATCTGAGATGCAATGTTTCAGTTAACAATGTTTAAGTGTGTTATGGCACGTAAAACGCAAATAGTCAATATTTCAGTTTGCAATGCTTCTTTCAATTCATAAAACAACCCCCCCCCCCCCAAAAACAACATTTATCTGAGTGCGTTTTCTCCCTTCAAACTGCACCGTGCTTCTCACGCATCATAAGTCAGCCCTAGCTAGCCACCTTCAGCACCAGTCATCATGATATTATAACATGCCTGTAACACTCAGTTCTATAATATGACTCTAACAGTCAGTTCTATAACATGACTCTAACAGTCAGTTTTATAAGTCAGTTCTATAGCATGACTCTAACCCTCAGTTCTATAACATGCCTCTAACAAACAGGTAGGCAGTTCTACAGCATGCCTCTAACAGGCAGTCAGTTCTATAACATGCCTCTAACAGTCTGTCAGTTCTATAGCACGTCTCTAACAGTCAGTCAGTTTTATAGCACGCCTCTAACAGTCAGTCAGTTCTATAGGACGCCTCTAAAAGTCAGTCAGTTCTATAGCACGCCTCTAACAGTCAGTCAGTTCTATAACATACCTCTAACAGTCAATCAGTTCTATAACATACCTCTAACAGTCAATCAGTACTATAACACGCCTCTAACAGTCAATCAGTTCTATAACACGCCTCTAACAGTCAGCCAGTTCTATAAAACGCCTCTAATAGTCAGTCAGTTTTATAACACGCCTCTAACAGTCAGTTCTATAGCACGTCTCTAACAGTCAGTCAGTTCTATAGCATGCCTCTAACAGTCAGTCAGTTCTATAGCATGCCTCTAACAGTCAGTCAGTTCTATAGCATGCCTCTAACAGTCAGTCAGTTCTCTAGCACGCCTCTAACAGTCAGTCAGTTCTATAGCATGCCTCTAACAGTCAGTCAGTTCTATAGCATGCCTCTAACAGTCAGTCCTTGCCACGGTCAGCAGCCGTCACCATGACAACCGGTGAGGAAACATTCACAAAGAATAAATTACCCATCAAGCCTCAAAACGTTTCCTGTACCTCGCGCGCAGTCAGACGTCAACACAAAGCCGACAGCGTCAGTTACCCACAAGTCCTTACAACAGCACAGGCGGTTCACCCGGTCCTGCTACCTCAACCCCTGG
>NW_004798425.1:99148-100450 GCF_000002075.1 Aplysia californica
TATCCGTACGTCGTGTTTTACCATCGTATCCATACGACGTGGGGAACTCTGTGCCACCACTTAACCCTATCCGTACGTCGTGTTTTACTATCGTATCCGTACGACGAGAGGAACTCTGTGCCACTTAACCTATCCGTACGTCGTGTTTTACTATCGTATCCATACAACGTGGAGAACTCTGTGCCACCATTTTTCCAAAGAGGAAATTTACTCGTTGATCCGACCGTACGCTTTGCATAGCAGTCTGTCAAAATGGTGTTTTGAGAAATACAGAAACGGAGCATCTTCGTACAGAAGTAGATTCTATTCTGAAATGTGAAGAATACAACCCCGGGGGTACAAAATAACTCAGGGCGTACGGATAGGGTTAAAGGACTAACGTCAGGTGCGCCAACAACATGAGTTTCCGCTCACAGTCCGTGAAAAGGGATATCGACCGAGAACAAACCTGGGGGTCAAATTTCTAGATTTTTCAACTGATGTCATTTTCAAGGAGAGAAAATTACGTGCGGAAAAGGAGGTGTTCGTTTGCTTGCTTGTATGATTGTTTGTAAGTTCGTTTGTTTGTTTGTTTGTTTGTTTTGAGTTAAGAGACGCCAATCGACATTATAACGGTCATTAAGTTTTTGGTCGTATACACTATTCATTGTTTCAGGAAGCAACATCCCTGTATTCTGGATATGTCCACTGGTGCTCCGTTGCTCTCTCCAAAATGTCGCCGAGGGTCCTTCCACTGATTGGCCGTACACAAAGATGGGTAATACAGGGACTGCTGGCGAAATGGCCGCCACAAGAATCTAGATCTAGGCGATAACAATTAGTGAAGGGGCTCCACACATAATGGGCGGAACAGCGTGTGCACAAAGCTCTCATTTATACTGGTTCTGTTATACGGGGTGCCCATTGCGAATGGGATCGGATCGGTCGGGTCCGATCGGGTCTGATCGTCACACTCGTCGCATGAAAACAAACGCGTTGATTTTGAGACCACGAGTACGAGCGCGATCGTCTTGTGCCACGATAGCCGCTTTGTACCCTCAATCTGGCTAGCAAACCGCCCCGACCAGACCCGATCCCCCAATGGCTAGGCTTTCTCAGAACAATGGCCATCCCGTATATAACCTGCACTGCTCAGTCTTGATTCACGGCGGCTGGGCACGTTCGGATGAACTCAGCCACATCATGTCAACGTCATTGGGCAGAAGTAGATGGAGCAGAGCGCATGCACACACACACACACACACACACACACACACACACACACACACACACATAAACATATATACACTCACTTATACACAC
>NW_004798425.1:101235-103695 GCF_000002075.1 Aplysia californica
TCATCATCATCATCATCATCATCATCATCATCATCATCATCATCATCATCATCATCATCATCATCATCATCATCATCATCCCACGTTGCCGAAGATGCAGCCATGAAAAGGAGGATGTCAAACGTTTGAATGTCCAGGAACAATGGCAATTCGAATGGAGTTATTTAGACGAGTGGAGGTGCCTCTAAATATAATGACAATGGAGCTGAAAAAGAGCCTTGCTCTCGCTCGAAGATTTCTTCGAGAAGTCCACCAGGCCCATTAAGGAAACCACACAAAAATCATCATCATCATCATCATCATCATCATCATTGCCTTTCTCACCCTGCATCAGGGTACAGGCCACGAACAAGCACTTTCCACCTTCCCCTATCCTGGGCTTGCCTCTTGATATTACTATTCCATGTTTTCCCCCACCTTTCTGTTCCTCATTCTCTGTGACATGGCTAAAACATCACTTGGACATGGATGGCTGGAGCCTCTACTAATAAATCATTGATGATCTCTGTGACTTTTCTCCAGGTTCCACTAGGTCTTCCCCTTATTCTCTGGCTGTACCGGTCTTTAGAAGAAAAAACCCCCAACCATGTAGCCGCCTGTCAGTCTCTCGGATTCTGTGGATGTTGCAAATCGCTGACCCATGTGCGTTCGGCCGCCCACTGGTCACTCACTCCGTGCACGTGAAGTTTGCTCCTCTGCTCCGGAAGTCGCTTGGGTGGTCTCTACTTGTTTATGTGATACGAAGCTTGGTAAGAGTTTTACGGCGCGCAACTGCGTACGGTCATATGAGTATGAACGCGCGAAATACAAGTTGGTTGCATTCACAACAGTTCACAGCACAGCTTGGTTTGGTGAAATGATTCGATTAAAATGGTAAAAATTGATGGTAAAAATTTCGTGGTAAAAATAATAGTAATTTGCACTTATTATTTCAATTCAATTAAAACTAACAGTATACTGCATTTTTTTGGTACCCACTGAACGTGATTCTTTACAAAGGTAGATCACTTAATTGTAAAGGTTTGTCACCTGTGTGAACTGAATAGTAAGTATGTGCGTATGTGCGAGTGAATGTGTGTGGGTGCGTGTGAATGTGTGTGTGAGTGAGAAAGTTTGCATTCAGTAGAAGTAAAAAGGAAAACAAAAAACAAAAACGGGATTCTGTGTGTGTGTGTGTGTGTGTGTGTGTGTGTGTGTGTCTGTCTGTCTGCCTGTGTGTTTGAGGGGGAGAGGAGGAGAGGGAGACGGTGAGGGGGGAGGGGAGTAGAGGGAATGGCTGGAGCAAAGCAAAATGAGAGGACGAGCAGACAAAGGACTAAGATCACTCAACAGTTCCGTCAAGGTAACAGGTATGCGTTTTCTTCTTTCATTTTTTCCAACAGTTCACATACTTTGGGGGCGGGGCAGGGGCGGGGGGGTTGTGGGGTGGTAACTAACTGGTAGAGGAAGTAAGTAATATCCCAGAGACACAGGCCAAGAAGGAGGAGAACGATTTGGGGGTGAGTTGAGCGTAATTCGAGCCGCGTGGACGGACTGGTGGACTCGGTAATTGGTTTGTCGTTTTACAGACGTCTGCTGGGGGAGACGAGGCTTGAAAAACAGAAACCAGACCAGTGCACGAGTAGGTAACAGTAAGAGTTGTTGCCCGTGCTTTGTTTTCTTGGTGTTACAAATTTAGGACGAGTTTTGCGGTACTTGCGATGCAATTAGGTCACATTGTTTGTTTGAGTAAAGAGAAGCACATCGACACACTAATGGTCATTTAGCGCTGAGAAAATGTAAGACAGACAAACAGAAACAACAGAGGGAAAGTAAAGAAGTAGGACCTTCCAGTAAATGTTTGATAGGAAAAAAAGGAGCAAACCACACCAGAGCACCCACAACCACCCACGTCTATGCTTTGGTTGTCCACATCCTTTTTTTTTTTTTTTTTACCCTTTTTTAAGTTTTAGTAAACGTTGTACGTTACCAGCAACAAATAGTTAGGTCATATACGAGCAGAACATTAAGGTAGTAATAGAGAGTAACTTTTTACTTTTTCTTTCCTATGGTATCTTGGGAGGTGCAGGTTTCAGTCCTGTGCTAGGTGTGTATCGTCTGTGATAGACATGTTACATTGTTCCCGGAACTTTTTAACCCCATCCAGCCGAGGAAGATGGAAACAGGACAAAGTAGGGGATAGCTGGGTCTGGGTGAAGTACGGAAGGCCAACCCGGGTCACTGTGAAACATCGCTGGCCAAAGGGACTCTGGTCAAGCTACGACGTGTCTAGGAAGCCGGTGTAATGGATAAAAACTACTAAAATCAGATAGGAAAGAGAGGAAAGAGAAAAAAAAAACAAGTGAGAAGAAGAGGAGAGTAGCAATCACAAAAAAGGAGAAGGAATAAGGACAACAGCTGTTTGATGAGACAGAAGGACAACGATATCAACGGATGAAACATCTACTCCCCCCCCCTCCC
>NW_004798425.1:104697-106179 GCF_000002075.1 Aplysia californica
GCAGAGACGGTATTCTGTGAACAAAGTACCAACAACAATCTCTTTCTCTCCTCACCTTTCCCAGCGGCGGGCGAGTTGTCCCTGGAGATCTGAACCCCTGCCTTGTTGCTGTGCGTGGCCGGTGAGCTGTCCCGTTTGACCACCTTGTGGGCCGAGGCGGCCGTGGGCACGCCCAGTTTACTTTTGACCTTGCTCAGGTCAATTTTGGGAGGCGGCGGAGGCAGCGGTTTGATCCTGGACTTGAACTTGTGCGCTTGGCTTTGATTCTGCTGCTCGTTCTTAGCGTTGTTGACGGCCACGCTGTTAGCCTCCGTATTGGGCGGAGCCTGAGGGGGCGGGGTGTTTAAGTAGGCGGCCAATGAGGATTTGATTTCGGATTTGGGCTTGGGTTTGGCGGTGTCTTTGCTGGTGGAGATCTGCGACATGATGTCTCCCCACTTGGACTTGGGTGGGGTTCTCTTCACGGGTTTCGGCTTCGGTTTCTCCACGACGATCTTCTCCGGTTTCTGGTTCTTCTCCGTCTTGTCCGCCCCTTCGTCTCTGTCTCCCACCTTCTCCCCGCCCGCGTCCCTGGAGTTCCCGCCGTCTGGTGCCGTGGAGGAGGAGAAAGATGTCCGTCCCGTGTCCAGCTTAGACTTGGGCGTCTCCGACACGTTCTTCTTCATCTTGTTCTTGGCGTTCTTGGAGAACTTCTCCTTCTTCTCCTTCTCCTTCTCCTCTTTGGGCTTGGCCGGCGGGGGCGTGTTGATGTAGTCGGCCAGCCGTGACGTCACCTTAGTGTTGGGCAGCTTGTGGTCAATGACCTCCATCTTCTTCTTGGTCATCGTGAACTGCTTCCTGGGCTTGCCCTTCTTGTTGGCCTGAGACTCTCCGCCCCCGCCGCTACTATCTTTGCTCCGGGATTTGTTGTTGGCGTCCGCGGACACTTCCGCCGAGTCCTTGCCCCCGGGTCCGCACTCCTCCTCGCCCGGGCCGCCTCTGGGACTCGAACCCTCGGACGTGAGTTCCCCCTTGTCCGAGCTGACCCCCTCGGTCACGTCCTGAGAGTCCGACCTCCCCTCCTGGCCGGAGAGGGTCTGTGGGGTGGCGCGGGGTCCGTTGACCCGGTCTGCCTCTATCCGGTCGTCCTCTGTGTCTGCGGTGAAGTCCCCGCTGTAGTCCTCCTCTTCCAGTGCGCCCTGTGGGGCGGCGGCCGGTTGTGTGGCCGCGGACGTCTTGCCGGGCTGGGAGGTCGGCGGCTGTACCGGGGAGAGGGAACAAAATACAATTACTCTTTTTTGTTTGTTTGTTTTAGTAAGAGCTTTACGGCACTTGCAACACAATAAGGTCATATAAGTGCCGAAGATTAGAGGTGTTACAAGAGAGTAACAAACACAAAAAGAAGGAAGAGAGAATGACAATACGGTCGATACAGTAGACAAAAGCTTGATTGAAAAGAAGGAGCAAACCACACCAAAGCACCCGCCAGCCACCTTCCATACC
>NW_004798425.1:106279-108331 GCF_000002075.1 Aplysia californica
CACCCCACCCCCTACACATACAACTCTTTTGTTTTTGTTTTAGTAAGAGTTTTACAGCACTCGCAGCACAATTGGGTCATATAAGTGCCGAAGATTACAGGTGTGACAAGAGAGTAGCAAACACAAAAAGGGGGAGAGTTAAAGTAGATAAAATGTGTTTGATAGGAGAGAAGGAGCAAACCCCACCAAAGCACCCGCCAGCCACCCCCAAACACAACTCTTTCAAAGAGAACCAACAAAATCGATTTTTAGAATGAAATTGATGATGATGATGATGATGATGATGATGATGATGATGATGATGATGATGGTGGTGGTGGTGGTGGTGATGATGGTGGTGATGATGATGGTGATGATTGGGTTGTTTTCACGGACTGACACGGCCTTCACGTGCGGGAACTGCCGAGACAATCCGCCGTGTGGGAAGGGACGCAACTGTGTAAAAACTCACGTGTAAGTTCTTTCCTAGATTGCTCCCCTTGATATACGCCAATTAATCCACACATTGATTCATGAACGCACACATTGACATTCATTCAAACATTCATTCATTCATTCATTCATACTTTCACTTATTCAATCATTTATTCATATACCACATTCATTCAATCATTCATTCATTCAACCATTCAGACATTCATTCATTCAGTCTATTAGTCATTTAGCCATTCGTGCATAGACCAGATATATTAGAGCTTTTACTGTATTTTATTTCTTCTGCCAAAATATTATTTTGATAGACTGGAGAGATTGGAGAAAGGAATGAGGACGTACGGGGGAGGCTTCACAAGGGAAAAATGTGGATGCCTAGAGAGAAGCCCGCAAGCTGCGCACATCCACGATAGGAAATACAGTTTTTAAATGTGAGGCAGCGTGGTGGAATCAGGCTCTCGTCAAATTTTGGGCCTGTAGAGTTATTAGTATCATCTTAAAGTTTATTCACTTGTCATTATTTGGATGAAAAAAGTACCCATTGATCTTGAATACAAGTCGAGATATTTGCGAAAGAAGGAGGTGGGGGTCACCTGTTTTGAGAGGTAAAACTAGTGAGAAAATGACCGCCAAAGATTAGTTATTTCCTTAGCTTTAGAGTCCGTGGTAACTGAAAATTTACATATTTGTGCCTTTATTCAACGCTTTTCAGAAAAATTCACACAGAAATGGGTTCTTTAATGGGCATGAAAGGTGTTGAGCCAAAGAACAAACATTTGATAAAGATTCTCAAACCTGCGGAAAAATGCAAGTTTCTTCACTTTGATTACTTTGACGAGAGCCTGATTCCACCACGCTGCCTCACAAAAGGTTGCTTTTAATGACCAGCGGGCTAACCCAGATGTCGGGGGTTTCCAGAAATCTTGACCTTCACCATGAGTGAGCATTGCTCTTCCTATGGGAGAAGTTTGTTTTCATTCGTGTGTATATTAAATTCGTTTTGTTATAGAGAAAATTATCCTTGTGTTTTAAAGAAACTGAACAAGGGATATCTCCACTCATGACGCCAAAGGTCTTGAGGGCGCCTAAGCATTCTCTCTATGCCGTGCGCACAACTTACGAAATGTTTGGGATGGTGAGCTTGTGGACAGGTAATGTTCAATGCAAAAAACTCTCTGCTCTTTACTTAATGTAACTATGATATCTGCAGACTTCTATGGACCTGTTAGACTGCTGTAGCTTGCAATATTGCGCGCTTGTTGCAACTTTTAGAGGTAAGCCAAATACGAACTGGTGCGTCATGCTATGAAAATGGCGACAAGGTGAAAAAGTGTTGTGTGTTAATGCACTATATAGAGCAAAACCATTCCATGGACTTACCTAAAATGCATATCAGACAAATTCCTTTTGGCTTCCTAATATTATGTTCAAATCTGAAACGCACAACTTCAGTATGGAGGAAGATATTTACAAAACAAGATATAAAGTTGTTGTTTTATTTTTATCACCCTGTAAAATGTTTGCCCCTTGTTCAGTTTCTTTCAAACACAAGGATAGTTTTCTCTTTAACAAAACAAATATAGCGGGATATGTTGACTCAAAAAATGTTGTCTACCCCCC
>NW_004798425.1:111635-114041 GCF_000002075.1 Aplysia californica
GTGAAAGTTGCGCACGTTAAAGATCCCTTGGTGGTCTAAAATCGATAAGAGTAGGCTTAGGCCGCCACCCGGGCAAAATTCAAAATTTCCTACCAACTGAAAATATTAGGTGTGTCCCGCGCTCTCATATGACCTTATGCAGTTGCGAGCGCCGTAAAACACTTTACAAAAACAATAACCTCTACACCACATACGTCCGTTTATGTGCGTGACATACTTAAATAACACGAACATTGCTCTCGCAACAAGCCGCGAGAGGAAGGAATGAATGAATCATGTAACGGCGGTAATAATTCTCCAATAACATAATGTTTGTGCTTGTGTTCTCACGTGGCGGGCTCATAGAGGTCAAAGAAACAAAACAAGGGCACAGCTTTGGAAGGGGGGAGGGGGGCTCTTTCATATGTAGGTGAGTTTTTACGCCCCCATCTACATAATTTAGACCATTTGAGACAAACAGAAAGATAATTTGAGACAAATGTATCATTTAGATCATTTGAGATAAATTTATAGTTTAGATCATTAGAGACAATAGCTTAGATGATTTGAGACAACTCTGGAACACCAACGGACCAGTGAGGTTTAAAAAAAAAAGTCTGCTGTTTTTATGTCCCCGTTGACACAATTTAGGTCATACTTTAGATGGCGGACTTCTGACCTTGCTTTCCGATCCAAGGCCAACCCGGATTGAGAGGGATACAACATCCCAGCAGAAAGATTGACATAAAGTAAAAGTAAAAATGTTCCCGAATCCGATCCGGACAATTGGGATTGCCTTGTTAGTGAGACAACTTCCTGGGCCTTCGGCATATTGTGGTAGGGTGGCCAGTTCCTTTCCACGCCGCCTTTACTTCACAACTCGAAGACAGGTACCCATTACTGCTCGATGGGTAAGAGGGGGCGAAAAAAAGTCCGTGTCCGAACCGAGGCTCGAACCAGGACTTTCCGCTTCGGAGACGAGCGCAAGATTGAGATACCCCGCGTACTCGACAAAAAATTCCTCCCCACTCAGGAATGGGTCTCGGGTCTGCTGCAAGCGACAGCGAAGCGCTAAACCGCCACGGGCCTGGAGCCCAGAGCGGGTGAATGTGAAATGGTATAGGTTTAAAGCCCCTCTCAATACTATTTGGTATTTAAAAGGCGGGACCTCCGAGCTTAACGTCCTTCTCCGATAGGGCAGACAGAGCGTGTTAAGCCACAGAAGGTTACCGTGCTGCGGTATGTGGTGGACTTTGACTACGGGCTGACACAGCTAGTTATCACATGATTCTCTAAACCGACCCTAGACAATATCAGCTGTTTACTGACACGTGATATGCCACATGTGACACGTCACAGGTCGAACATCATTCATCACACGTGATACGCGACTAATGACAGATACAATTCTCCGAAATTGTGAAAATGCAAAAGGGTATACGTTAGGCCTTTATCAACACTATTTGGTTATTTAAGAGCCGGAACTTCCTAGTTTTAACGCCCACCTCCGAAAGGATCAAGATAAATAGGAAATTCGTGTAAAGAGCATTTCCAAAGGATACACCGTCGGACCGAGCTGAGGCTCAAATCCCTGAACCCCGCAATCTCACGACTACGGGTCCGGCAGCCTACCTAATTAACTAGACTACCGACGTTTTGAGCATCCCCTGAGGCCCTTTTCTACAACGGTCGAAATCACCAAGCACCGAGTGTATGCTACGTGTACGGGTTTACGCCCCTATCAACACTAAAAAGGTCATAATTAAGAGGCGGAACCTCCACATTTAACGTCCGCCTCTGATAGTTCTCAGGCAAATGGGAGTTGGGAACCTTAAAATTTCCACATGACATTTCACGTTCAAGACATGGCGACATTCTTCGCCCGATTCTGTGACTTCTACTAAGCGCCTAGACGGGGATTCGAACCATCCACTCCGTTGCAGGGCATGCTACCCCCCCCCCCTCTACCAAAGCACAGATACGTCCAACATTGACATGACACCACATCCCCCATGTACGACCATCTGTTTCTGCAAAAGTCGCCTGGAGCTTTCTCAAACAAAACGGAATAAGAAATGATACGTTTGAACACGTTCATCGCTTCATTCTCAAGCCGAGCCATGCACACACTGACAAATGTCAACTACAACAAACAGGCACATCAATCCGTCAAACGGATCCAATATCAGCTGACAGAAGTGTTTGCATAATTCTTAAAATTGGTCTCCCACACATAAGTGCCATCATACACAAATGCCATCTCACACACACACAAACACACACAAACACACACACACACACACACACACATACACACACATACACACACACGCACATACACACACACACACACACGCACACACAAACACACATTCACACACACGTGCGTGCGCAGACACATGGCGACACACAAACACATTTACACAC
>NW_004798425.1:114169-119365 GCF_000002075.1 Aplysia californica
TCACTCTCTCTCTCTCTCTCACACTCACACACATACACACACACACACACACACACACACACATTCACACACACACAAACAAACACACACACACATACACACACACTATATTGATTTCGAATTTCTACAATCTGTAGTCTATAGCTTTCGCGTGCAGGTTACATTACAGTTTTCCTATTTCTTAGTGAAATTAGCCGTCTCTCCTCACAAGCACATGGAAAGAACCAGGCCAATGTTACATCTAGTAACATCTCTAATAAAACATGTCAATGTTACTGTCGGTAACGTCTCCAATTAAACATGCCAATGTTACATTTAGTATACGTTTTCAATAAGACATGCCAATGTTACATTTAGTAACGTCTTCCTAAGCCATGCCAATATTACATATAGTAACGTCTCCAGTAAAACATGCAAATATCACATTTACTAACGTCTCCAATAAGCCATGCCAACGTTACATTAAGTAACATCTCTAATTAAATATGCGAATGTTACATTTAGTATACGTCTTCAATAACACATGCCAATGTTACATTTAGTATACGTCTTCAATAAGACATGCCATGTTACATTTACTAACGTCTCCAATAAGACATGCCATGTTACATTTAGTAACGTCTCAAGTCAAACATGCTATAGTTACATTTATTAACGTCTCCAATTAAACATGCCAAGGTTACATTCAGTAACATCTCCATTAAAACATGCCAATGTTATATTTAGCAACGTCTCTATTAGCCAAGTCTATGTTACATCTAGTAAGGTTCCCAATAGCCAGGCTAATGTTACATTAAAAAAACCATCTCCAATAATATTGAGAAAATGTCAACACCCAAATTGTTCACAGACACGTCGGCAACAATTTAGTCTGTTTGTTGGTATGAGTAAAAAGAAGCACGTCAAATAAATAACGATCATTTAGTGCTGGGAAAAAGTTAGGCAGACAGACAGACAGGCAGACAGACAGGCAGACAGACAGAAACACCAAATGGAAAGGAAAGAAGCAGGACCAGCCATCCACCCGCGGTAAGAAGTTCAAAGCCTTTAGAAGAGATGGAGATAGTTACATGGACATCAGCGACATAACTAGTTTTATTATTATTATTGTTTTTGTTGTTGTTGTTGTTGTTATCATTATTAGTTGTTTTGGTACAGTGTTTACGGCGCGCGCAACTGCATAAGATCATATTATTATTAAAATTATTGTTAAATGGATTTATATAGCACATATACACGCTCTACATCATGCTCAAAGCGCTTCACAACTATCATTACCCCAACACACCCTCTGAAAACACTCAGAAATATTCTCGGCTTCTAGGGAAGCTTACAGTTTTTCGCCTTAAACAAAGGACTTGACTCTCACTCAAAAAACAAAACAAAACAAGAAGGCGTCTTGTCTAGCCACCCTGTCCCCTCGTTAAAACTTGCTTTCAACTAACAATCGCCCCCCCCCCCAAAAAAAAATTTTTTAATCTAACGAGAATATTAAAAAATTCATCGAATACCCCAGTCTCCTAGCTAAGTCTTGATTCTAACTTTTAGAAAAACCAGCAACATAAAAAAGAGATTATATTTCACAGCGTATCTATTTCTTCTCATTAGAATGTATATGATGCGTTCAACTTTCTCTTTGTCCTCATGGATAGACTCGAAACAATCGGTTTCAGAAATGTTACAAATAGTTTCAGAGAAGGCTTTTTCCGTTTGAGAAAAGAGAAGTAAATGGACACAATAACTACGGTCAAAGGTCATAACATAGCTCAGGGAAGAAGCAAGACAGATAGACAGAAACAATAGAGGGAAAGTAAAAATGTGTGGCAGCGTGGTGGAATCAGGCTCTCGTCAATTTTTGGGCATGTAGAGTTATTGGTATTATCTTGAAGCTTGTTCACTTGTCTTTATTTGGATGAAAATAATATCCATTTAACTTGAATACAAGTTGAGATACTTGCCAAAGAAGGAGGTGGGGGTCACTTGTTTTCAGAGGTAAAATTAATGAGAAAATGGCCGCAAAAGATTAGTTATTTTCTCAGCTTTATAGTCCCTGGTACCAGATAATTTACATTTTTAGTGCCTTTAATCAACGTTTTGCAGAAAAATCCACACAGAAATGAGTTCTTTAGTAGGCATGAAAGTTGTTGAGCCAAAAAAAAACTCCCAAAAATTTGGTAAAAAATCACACAAACATGTGGAAAAATGCAAGTTTTTTCTCTTTGATTATTTTGACGAGAGCCTGATTCCCCCACACTGCCTCACAAATGTAGGACCAACCACTGGCGCCCTCTAACCACCCACTTCAATGAAAGCGTAAAATATTTAATTTAAAAAGACAAAGTTTCACTACCCACTCTACAGTTTTCATGAATGTGGTTGAAAGATGCATCTGATGTGATACCAGTATTATTATCAGCTTCATTTTTCTCTTCATATTCAATTTTAAAGAAAGTAATATAATTAAAATTATATGTATATCTACATGTGTTTTTACTACTACTGTACAGTCAAAATTTCTTAGCGGGACGATTCAGTATCATATTATTTATAATGATCCACGGGAGAGCGGACAAATACACAAACAGGAAATTGTGGGGTGTCAATTTCAAAAGCTTGTGGAGACAAAACCTCATTTTAACTTGATTGGTGTTTTATTATTCATGTTATATTTGTTGAATGCGAAATCAAACAACAATACTCAACCAACAGTTAAACAGAAATACAGTTATGAGTCAACAAGCGTTCAAAATTGGTACCCCCGCGATTTTCAGTTTGTGATTATTCCCGTTAGTTTTCTCCCGTGAACTCCTCGCATGTGTTTTTACCATTCCTGTACAGCCAAGAAAAATGTCCCACTGGGACAATAAAGTATCATGTTATACTGACCGAAGAAAGACTTCCACGCGGAAACTCTGAACAGTCCGGCCATTACGTAATTCTGTGAAGAGCAGAGGTCTAGTCTCTACAACACAAGACATTCTGACGGCACACGCGAGGCTTTGTCCGACACAGCACGACACAACGAACAACACACTTTGTGTCAAATTCCCGGGGTACACGACTCAATAACACAGTTTGTGTCAACCTCCCAGCTCCCATCACAGACAAGCACGGACCTTTGCACGACACAAGGGCATAGTAGTGTCAAACTTCCGGTTTGCACGACGCTACAACACAGCGTGCGTCAAATCTCATGTGTATACGACACAGTAACACACAGTCTGTGTCAAATCTCCTGTGTATACCACACAGTAACACACGGCTTGTGTCAAATCTCCTGTGTTTACGACGCCAGAACACAGTGTGTGTCAAATCTCCTGTGTATACCACACAGTAACACACGGCTTGTGTCAAATCTCCTGTGTTTACGACGCCAGAACACAGTGTGTGTCAAATCTCATGTGTATACGACACAGTAACACACGGCTTGTGTCAAATCTCCTGTGTTTACGACGCCAGAACACAGTGTGTGTCAAATCTCATGTGTATACGACACAGTAACACACGGCTTGTGTCAGATCTCCTGTGTTTACGACGCCAGAGCACAGTGTGTGTCAAACTTCCAGTTCGCACAACACAAGAACATGCTTTGGGCCAAACTTTCTGTGTACACGACAAAGTGACACACTTTGAATCACACATGCAGTGTGTACGACACAGTAATTACACACTCTGTGTCACACATGCAGTGTGTACGACACAGTAATTACACACTTTGAATCACACATGCAGTGTGTACGACACAGTAATTACACACTCTGTGTTACACATGCAGTGTATACGACACAAGAACACACTTTGTGTCAACCTCCGAGCTCCCATCACAGAATAATATATCCAGCTGACAGAAGCACTGGAGAGAGTCAACAAGAGATATACAGGTGACCACTGAGGCTCAACACCTTTATATCATTAAAACAAAAAAGCAAAAAAAACCAACAAAAAAAACAACCCGAATCGATAAGTAGGTGGATCTGGTTATGCTATACCTACACAAGTTAAGTATTCATGTCAGGGCTGCGGCCATAGACCATAAACCAGTCCTTGGATGGTCTACTAAATGTGAAAAACCTCGTGACTAGCAGCCACCTGTGTACCAGAGCGCCTCACCGATATATATATATTATATATAGTTCTCCACAACTTCAACGTATCATGACAGGGTGGAATCAGGCGCTCGCACATTTTGTCAAAAATGTCTATAGTTTTTTAAAATTTAATTTAATTTAATTTAATTTAATTAATTTTTTTTCGGGGGGGGGGGGCATAATGTGGAATTATTACTATCATCTTACAGCTTGTTTATGTCGTATAGCTTTGCTTTAAAATTTCAAAACAAAATACTCATCTGTCATGAATAAAAGTAGAGATATTTGCGATTAAAGATGTGTAAGTCGACCGGTGTCGAGGGTAAAATTAACTAGTGAATGGCCGCCAGAGTTTGGTGACTTCAAAAGCTTGAGTGTCCTTGAAAACTACAAATTTACATGTCTTGTTTCCTTTGATCCATGTTTTTCAGTAGCATCTAAAGTGAACTGTGTTAATAAATGGACGTAAATATGTTGAGCAAATAAATTAATTATTAAAGTAATAAAAACATAATTCAAATAAAACAGCCCAACAGACAGAAACATGTCGGTTTCTTTGATTTCAATATTTTGGCAAGCGCCCGATTTCAACAAGTTTTTTCAGAAATACTCTGTTTGCAGGCCCCATGGTACAGTCAGTCAGTACGTCAGTGGCCTGTGCCGACACGTACACGGTTCGAATCCCTGCATACGTTCGCTTTTAAGGACAAGCGGGCTAGCCCAAATTTTGGGGGTTTCCTGAAGTCTTGACCAGCACCAAAAGTGAGCATAGCCCAACCTCTAGGTACATAGGAAAAGTTTGGTTTCATTGTGTGTATATTTGTTTGGTTACAGAGAAAACTCCTTGTCTTTTAAAGAAACTGAACAAGGGGCAAAAACTTTACCTTCGATTTTCTCAAAACAGCATTTTACGGGACAGCTCCCTTGTGCTTAACAGCGACCATATAGAGTCAGAAGTTATTTCGTCTTTAAAGAACTAGGTCATTTCAATTCTAAATTATCCTGTCAG
Source organism: Aplysia californica (assembly GCF_000002075.1). NCBI lineage: Eukaryota > Metazoa > Mollusca > Gastropoda > Aplysiida > Aplysiidae > Aplysia > Aplysia californica. The sequence goes on from NW_004798425.1 coordinate 119,267, forward strand.
CGTAGGTGATATCACAGCTACAAGATGGAAATAACCAAAAAATATCGCCATTCCTTCCTCAACCACATAGTCTCTCTCTCTCTCTCTCTCTCTCTCTCT
>NW_004798425.1:119465-128891 GCF_000002075.1 Aplysia californica
CTCTCTCTCTCTCTCTCTCTCTCTCTCTCTCTCTCTCTCTCTCTCTCTCTCGTCTTTTTTTTTCGTCCTTGCTGCTTTTTAGCACTTTTGTGCTGGTATGTGCTTGTTGTCAGTCATAACAAAAATCAGCCCCCTCTTCTCCCTGTAAATCCTTTACTTTTGCCCTCGTGAGAAAAATATCTCGTAACACTGAGACCCTGGCACAAAAGGTAAAAGTGCTCATTTTGTTTTTGGTTCGTAAATATTCAGCGCATAGGAAAAACAAATATTCGTATTATTGCTACTGTTCAACCCCCTCCCCCTATCCCCGAAAAAAGCATGCACTCCCGCCCCCCCTCACCTCCATCACAAACGGATATACCCCCCTCCCAACCGGTCGGAAGAACCGAACCCATGTCCACTGCCTGCAAGACGAGAACCAAACCATGAAACTGACAAGGCCAACTCCATCCTTCCAAATGACCCAAATCTGGACAACTATGTCGTCGTAAATCGAGACAAAAACTAAGGGAACGCCAGCACATAATAATAATATTTTGATTCATGCATGTGCCCAGCGCACATTTACATTCATGCGCGTGTCCAGCACACATTAACATTCATGCACGTGTAGTAAAACGCCAAACTAACACCTTCCTGGACTAATGAATTATTCATCTGCTACGAGGATACACGAATTTTGCATGCATCTACTCCCGAGACTACACGAATTATACATCTCGGTATGTAACACACACCCCTCTTTGGCATCGAGTTACACACATTTTAGGTAATAGAACAACATCATTCATGACCTGCTTACCACATCAATATAATATATCGCGGGGTAGCATCACTACTATCGTAACTCGTGCTTTTCAAATTTTACAGGAGAAGCAAAGCACAGATTTTTCACCACACTATAACCATCAACAGTACCTGGAATTTCAATTGAAGTTAATTCTGTGCAAAATAATCGACTGAATCCGAGGTGGGGGGTGGGGAGGACAACAGGGCATGTGCCCATTCCCAAAGCTCTGGAATATGTCAAAAAGTTATTTCTGACAAAACCACGAGCTGCGATACTAATTGAGCTGCTACCTTGCGACGTATCGTGTGATCAAGTCACGGATGTGTTGTTTTATCATCGTGTGTAGGTCACGGGTGTGTTGTTTAATTATTGTGTGATCAGGTGAGTTGTTTCATTATCGTATGATCAGGTGTGTTTCTCCATTATCGTGTCTAAGTCACGCGTGTGTTGTTTCATTATCGTGCGAACCGATGTGTTGCTCCATTCTCGTGTGTAAGTCACGAGCGTGTTGTTTCATTATCGTGCGAACCGGTGTGTTGCTCCATCATCGTGTGTAGATCATATGTGTATTGTTCTATTATCGTGTGTAGGTCTCGGGTGTGTTGTTCTATTACATGTATCTTTTTATCAGACACCCTCTAAGGTAAATCAACCCGTCTACTGTGATACCCTCTAGTGGTAGCCACACCTTCCATGTATGGTGTACCCTCTATTGGTAAGTCACACCTTCCATACATGGTGTACCCTCTAGTGGTAGCCACACCTTCCATGCATGGTGTACCCTCTAGTGGTAAGCCACACCTTCCATGTATGGTGTACCCTTTAGTGGTAGCCACACCTTCCATGTATGGTGTACCCTCAAATGGTAAATCACATCTTCCGCTGTGTACAAAAACATGCGAGGACTGTGAACTTTGTCCGACCCGCCACACCGACTCGACAAGTCCAGCCAACAACGTAGACAGACAGGATTTAGTGACACGTGCCGTTGTGTTCTGTTGGCGACTTAAGTTTGTGACATTGTGACAAGTGATTTGGGAATCAGAAGAAAAGTAATTACGGGCACATCAAAGAGAGCAACATTTATACATCCTCTTACACACACACATGCATTCTCTCTCTCCACGTATATATTATTATACCCATAAATTCATAAGATGCACACACAAATACAAACATGCCAACTGTCCTAGTCTTTAAAAAAAAAATCTTTCTTTCTTTCTCTCTCTCTCTCTCTCTCTCACACACACACAAACACACACACTCACACACACACACACACACACACACACACACACACACACACACACACACACATACCTACACACGCACACATATTTACGCACAACTTTGTTACAACAACTAAAAAGAGAGGGCACTTTGTCTCATCGAGGTTCGACATTTCTGCATTCTCAAGGGAAAAAAATGAAACGGACTGGGCGTGCGGGAAAAGAAAGAAAAAATCGTGGCATGCTGAGTTGTGAGAGGAATTGGTCAAACAAAATCAGTGAATTGGTGAGCCAGGCTGATGCAGAAAAGAGTTGTCTCCAGTTGGAAGAATGTTAGCGACTCTTTCTCCGTGATGGAAGAAAGCAGGCGGAGGAGAAAAAAATGAAGATCTTGGGGGTGGAAAAAGGCGAAAGTCTTGGGGGGGGGGGGAACATGGCGAAGGGTTGAAGAAAAATTATGACGGGTGAGCGTGTTGGTAGGTGTGAAGAGGCGTGAGAACGGTGGGGGTGAAAAAAAAACTGAAGGGAGAGAGAGAGAGTTGAGATTCTAGGAAGCATCTAGCTGTAGTACTGGCCTTAGAGCTAGGGGGATCAGGGGTCAGGGGTCAGTACCTGTGTCGGCGCTGGTGGTCGAGATAAGCGACACGGGCCTCTGCTTGCGGCCGGCCGTGTGGTCACGTGACTCATCGTTCATGTCCTCGTCGCCCGTGTCTTCAGATCCTGCCCGCGGGAGATCCGACGAACTTTTCTCCAGCACCGTGACATCATCAAATCCCAGAGAGCGGTCTGTGTCCAAAGACTCGTCGGGCACCTCGTCGGAGAGCGAGGTGTCCGAGCCAGGACTATGGAAGTCCTTGACCTTGCTCCTCTCCCCAGCGTGCACTATGCTCAGACCTGAGGTCACCTCGTCCACTAAGAGCGTCCGGTCCTGTATGGCGCTCACCTCCTCCACGGACACAACAGAGGCCGGTGACGTGGAGTTCCCGTCATCTATCGAGTCTTTCCGCTCTCGCTCGAGCTCGTCCCGCACGTCCATCACCCTGGCTCCCCTCCGGCTCACGAACCCCCCGGCCGCTCCCTCCCCATCCTCCCCCTCGTACTCCTCCTCCTCTCCCGGATCCCGGTCCTCGTCACCCGGCAAGTCTTTCTCCTCCACAGAGCCCGGCGTGTCGGGAACAAACTCAGCGGCCAGAGTCTCCTGTGACGAGTCGGAGCTGACGGCTCGCGTGGTGCGGAGCGAGGAGGCGTCATCCTCCCGGGAACACTCGTCCGACGAATTTCCGCAGACCGTGGAGGAGGAGGACTTGGTGGTGCTGTAGTCAGAGATACCAGAGTCCGTCATGAGCGTCTTGGCGTCCTTGCCAAAGATGGGGAAGTCCTCGAGGCTGTCGATGTTCTCAAACTCGTTGTCCGGCGCCTCAAACTGCGAGTCCGAGTCCTCCATGGACGGCATCTCGGCCTCGCCCAGACCGTCGCTGTTGTCCGAACCGTCCCTCAGCACGTCGCTCAGAGACTCGGAGGTGCCTGTGCTGGCGGAAGTGGTCATCGTGTTGTCCTGCCGGCTCAGCGGGTTCTTGCCGTCAAAATCTTGGTCGTAGTCCCACTCCAAGGCTTGCGACACCTCGGGCGACGGCCCGCTGGAAGAGTCGTCCATGGTGTCTCCCTTCTTTTCCCCGGACGAGTCCGTCTTGGGGTCCGTCCCGCTAGAAGACGAGTCTCCGCTGCCCGGGGGCTCGCCATTCACCGAGCTTCCCGTCGACACCTTCCTGCTCTTCCGCGAGGGCGATGACGTCACCGAGTCCGACTTGGCGATAGTGTAGCTCTGCGAGGTGCATACGGTATAGCTAGAGTCTTTCCTACAAGGGATCTCTTCCACCAGCTCGTGACTAGCTAGGGTATAGCTCCGCGACGCGCCTACGTCCGCCTCATGCCGCGGCGGGGCGCCTTTGTAGCTCTCACACTTGCGACTATCAAGCTTTCGGGAGGGGTTCAAACCAAAACTAGCAGAAGTGCCTTCACCTTTATTACCTTCATTGCCATACCCACCTTCAGACAGCCGCTCGTCCTCCTCATGAGAATCGTACATGGGTGGTGGAGGCGGGTAGCGTTCCGTACCTTCATCCGAGTGGCGGGGGATCAACTCCGGCGGCAGATCGCTGTCGGAGATGGATCTGGTCGCAGACAGACGACGATGTTGATGATGATGGTGATGATGATGACGTTGATGAAGATGACCACTTCCGTCCTCGTCCAGACCAGAGCTATCTTGGCTCATGTCCGAGCTGTGGCTTGTATGCTGGTCTTCGCGGAAGATGGTGTAGCTGTCCGAGGTTCGAACCTCGCCGGATCCGGGACGAGAAGTGACCGGCGTGGAGGTGCGGAGTTGATGAAGCTCGTCCCCCCGCAAGGACCTCCGGCCGCCGTCTGCTACTTCCCGCGGGCTGGTATCGCCAACCACATCCGTCGAAATAATCCCAAGAGAATCGTCTGACACATTTTTCGCGATATATTTAATGAATTTAGGATCCGAATACGGGGGGTAAACCCTGGCCGCGTGCTTCCTGTCCGCGCTCGGATCTCTGGAGTTGGAATCGGACTCGCTGTCCTCTCTGTCGACCGACCGGTTCTGCTCTTCGGGGTCAAAGGTGAAGTTGAGATACTGCCGACTGTCGGCGCGCAGCTGCTTCTTGATGCCCCGGCTCAGAGCGTCCCACACGAAGCTGTCCTCTTCCGAGTCGTCCGACGAGCGGGTGGTGGCGATCCGGAACCGCGGCGAGGCTCGGTCACTCTCCCGGTCCGACTCGGAGGCCGACGAGTGGGTGAAAGTCTTGGCGTGCGCGTCGGCGGGTACTCGGGACTCGTCTCGACCCGGTTCGCCGCGCGGCGGGGCCGGAGGTCCTCTGTACTGCAAGGTCGGCCCCTGCTCGTCGTGCTTGGCGTAGGAGCGAGAGGTGGAGGAGGAAGAGACAGAGGAGGTGGAGGAGAAGGTGGGGAGTTTGGAGGTGGGGGCTGTTGGGATACCCGACGACCGGGTGGCTTTGGGTAGAGCAGACTTGTACCTCTTCTGCGGGGCCTCGGCGAGATCTCGCGAAGCTGCCCGATGGGCGTACTCGGACCCTGAGTCAGCCGACTGGTCAAGGTCTATGACGTCATAGGTGGTGGAGAGCGAGGCGAGTTTGGAGGGTTGGGGCGGGAGGAGACTTCTCTGCCCCCCGACTCCTCGTCTGCTGCCGGCCTCCCTGTTTCCCTGCAGCGCCTCGTGGAAGCTTGACTCCGGGCTGAGCGTGGAGTAGTCGATGGCCTCTAGCTCGCCCTCGGCGTAGTCCTGGAAGGCCTTGTTGCTCCGCTCGCTCAGGCTCTCAGTACTGCTGTAGCTGTTGTCCGAGTCTGACGTCACGCGGCCCAGGGCACAGGCGGAGCTGTCCAGGCACACGCGCTCCTTGGGCGCAAAAATTCCGTGTTTCGGCGAGCAGGAAAAGTATCGATGCCCGTTCACTTCCCCGTCGTGACAGCCATCTGGATCGAAGAGCTCGATACCGCAGAAGATTCCCGGCGCCAGGTGTGTCGTGCCCAGGTATCGCAGGATCCCGGGTTTGACTCCACCGATCTTGATCCGGGCTCCGACGCGCAGACCTTTGCCGAAGACTGGGGCGGAGTTGTCCGGCTTTTTGTCTCGTCGTTTGGAGTCGGCGGAGTGGGAGCGGGGGTCACGGGGGTCACGAGGGTCGCCAGGTTGGGGTGGGGCCAAGGAGGAGGAGGAAGAGGGGTATGCGGATGAGGTAGAGGAGGAGGAGGAGGCGCTGTGGTGGGAGGAGGAGGAGGAGGTGGGCTGTGGTAGACCGGAGAGGGGGTGGGAGGTGGAGGATTGAGGGGAGGTGGGGGAGAGGCCGGAGGATCTCTTGGGGGCGGGGAGGAAGGAGCGCCGCTTCCGGGCGTCCGGCTGGGAACTCTGCGGAGGAGAAATAAAACATAGAGGGAGTCAGTTGTTATTGTTGTTGTTGTTTTTGTTGTTGTTGTTGTAGTTGTAGTTGTTGTTGTTGTTGTTGTTTTTGTTGTTGGTGGTGGTGGTGGTGGTGGTGGTGGTGGGGAGGAAAAATAGAACATAGGGGGAGTCAGTTGTTGTTGTTGGTGGTGGTGGTGTTATTGTTGTTGTTGATGGTGGTGATGCTGCTTCTGCTGCTGTTCATGATGATGGTGGCGGTTTTGCTCTTCATGCTGTGACTTTTGTTATTATTGCTGTTGTTTCTGTTGTTACTATTATTGTTATTGTCGTTGTTGCTATTTTTGTTGGTATTGTTATTATTTTGTTGTTGTTTGTGTAGTTTTGTTTTTTTTTGTTGTTGTCCAGATAATCTAGCATAATTTGTCAAATTCGGTGCAACTCCATGAAAAAATGGGGAGGTGATTCATTGCTTTCTAGCTGTCTTGAAGACAGGGACATGATGTATGAGTTCCTCGGCCTGAGAGATACTTGTTGCTCGGTACAAGTCGCAAATGTCTAACGTCCCAAAAACAGAGTCCCAAAGAGCGGTCACTATTCCATTTGGTTACTTTAAGTAAGCTCTTTACGGCTCTTGCAACACAATAAAGTCATAATGTAAGTGCCGAAGATCAGAGGTCTTACTAGAAAAAGTAACAAAACCAAAAAAAGAGGAGAGATTTGGAAGACAGGGGAAAAAGGAGCAAGCAACACCACAGCATCCGCCAACCATACACAAACTTGAAAAAAAAAACCCAACGATGATTCAATTGTTTCTAATGTATCTATTCATGGAAACTTAATTTCCAATTCGGCTTTCAACTGACATCAATATCATGATTAGAATTTAATGGTAAAAAATAGCGTGGAAGAGCAAACGTGCTTCAATAGTAGATTTAAACACCTTCTAAAAGCAGTGCATTGTCATTTTAAAACATACCCTACCCTTTAAATAATTCAAAATAAAATACTCAGAAGTTAAACAATAAAGTCTCTTAACACATTGTTAAATAATAGTGGAACTATCATTTTTTATGGAAATTCATTTTGGTCAAAAAAGAACATTGTCATTATCAGCCTGTAGCTCATAATGGTCTGTGGCGACTTTTAGTACCTTTCTTTTGGCACACACACACCTTTGTTTGGTTAAGGAGAAAACTTTCCTTGTCTTTTCAAAGAAACTGAACAAGAGGCAAAAACTTTTACCTTCGATTTTTCTCAAAACAACATTTTTCGGGATATCCTCCTTGTGCTTAAAAGTGACCAATTATCCACGTCAATTTTCTCAAAACTAGGTACTTCGTTTAGTTTTAGTAAGAGTTTTACGCCACTTGCAACACAATAAGGTCATATAAGTGCCGAAGAATATATGTGTTACAAGAGAGTAACATACACAAAAAAGACGGAGGAGAGATAAGTGTTATAGATGTTTGATAGGAAAGAAGGAGCAAACCACACCAGAGCACCCGCCAACCACCCACACACTAGGCACCGAGCAGACAGAACTTTGTAATCCTGGGGTAGACACGACCTGTCAAACTCGGAAACAGTGTGTACCCCACATAGCAGCGAGTCCCCGGCTGGCGGAACCGCGGAACCGCTCAAGACCTGGACCAGGCCATGCCCTTCTATCATGTGACATATCGCACCTCATTCACAGAGGACAATTTATCACTCCTTCTGTAATCCCCGTTGACGCGCCAGTGGCAGGTTACGTGCAACTAAAATCATACATTTTATCTTTTACTAAGGTGAAGTAGTAGATGGAACTGATTCTTTAGACTACTTCTTAGTAAGGCGGGAGGGGGGGGGGGTTGTTCCTTTGTTTGTTTTTACGGGGGGGGGGGTATCTGTTTTTTTTTTTTTGGGTTGTTTGATTGGATAAAGAGATGCACACCGACATAATAATGATCTTTTAGTACTGGGAAAAAGTAAGACTGACAGACGGAAACGACAGAGGGAAAGTAATGAAGTAGGACCTACCAGTGGCACCCTCCAACCATCCGCTCTGCAGGGTTTAGCTAGGGCAAATTTGTCTTTTCCAGTTGGTATATTATTGACAGTATCAGATAATCTGAGCTTGTTACTATTTCAAGCCACTTAAACTCTTACACGTCCCAAGTCGTTCCTCTTCTGTTCCTGAGCTCTGAGGCTACGAAACAACATATCATGCCTCGTCTTACTGTAATTTTAGTAAGAGATTTATGGCACTTGCAACACAATTAGGTCATACTGTAAGTGCCATTGATTACAGGACATATTACAACAGACCAACAAACGCAAAAAAGAAGGAAGAGAGATAAGGACAACTGATGTTTGATTGGAAAGAAAGAGCTAACCACACCAGAACACTCGCCAACCACCTGCATGAATCACCCTTCACTGGACAAACGTTAAAACACTCTCTACAGGCGGCCAATCTATTAAAAGATAGCTCGTAGTTAAGACAGTATAATTTAGTTTTGTGTAACCTGCCCACTGGGCACCCGGGTCGGGATCGACTTCCACTCCACAGATCTTATCGGAGAAATGAAATTTGTGTTGGCTGTGAAAACAGGGCGCTCTGATCCCACTTGATACATGCGGAAAGTGCACACGCACATTGCATATGTGATGCATCGTGATGAAATCAGGCGCTCGTTAATCCGAAAAATCGGCATTTTTCGGCCAGTTCACAATTTATTTTCTCGAATTTTTGTTTTTTTATGCCAACACCGTGTATGTCAATTCAAAATCACTTTTGTGTGTGGATTTGATGGGAAAGTGTTGATAAAAGACACAACTAATTTAAATTTGCAGTTTCCAAAGACTCTTAAGCTCTGGCGGCCATTTTCTCGCTAATTTAACGTCTGTATCCACGTCTTTCAATTGCTAATATCTCGACTTCTAATCACAACAAATGGATCCTTTTTTTTATCGAAAGCAAGGCAAATGAACTACTTTTAAGATGATACCAATAACTAATTGACGAGCGCCTTATTCCACTGCATCGTGACACATAATTCTCTTCTCGAGGTCCAACAATACCGGAACCATAAATGCCAATATTAGGCGGGTGCTCTGCTGCTGTGAATTGCTCTTTCTTTCCAACCAAACGTCTATCGTCCTTATCTCTCTTCCCCCTCCTCTTCCGTGTAACACCTGTAATCTTCGGCACTCATGTCGTGAACTAATTGTGTTATAAAAGCCATATAACTATATAACTGTTACTAAAGCTAAAAAAAACAACAACAAAAAACAACCCAAAATTTTTTTTTTAAATAAGACAATAAAGGGGCAGCACAGACAAAGACATTTCTGAATTTCTGACAGCCGGTAAGGAAAAGTTACGCCCGGAATCATCAGCGAAACAAGCAGAGCTCCGCAATGTCTCAACACACTCGCCCACTTTCTTTCACAGGTCACGTCCCCCACCCACCCCCTCCCCC
>NW_004798425.1:129141-131070 GCF_000002075.1 Aplysia californica
GGGGTGGGGAAAGTAAAAAAAGGGGGATGGGGTAGAGTAGGGGGAATAGGGGGTGGGGAAAGTAAAAAAGGGGGATGGGGTAGAGTAGGGGGGAGTAAGGGTGGGGAGGGGGGATAAAGGGTCAGTGGTGGGCCAAGAGACGAAGTCCTGAAGGTGTGACGTAAGACTGGAAGGAGATAACGCGTCGCGGGTAACCTAAGCCTGGGCTGGACACATGTAATGTAATGTAATGTAACGTAATGCAATACAAAGCACTGCACTGCACTGCACTGTAATGCAATGCATGCAATGCAATGTAAAGTGCTGTGATGTACTGTAAGGCAATGTAATGTATTGCACTGCACTGTAATGTAATGCACTACACTGTACCGCACTGCACTGTAATGCCATGCAAAACAATGTAATGTAGTATACTGTCATGTAATGCAAAACAATGTAATGTAATGTATTGTAAGGTAGTGTAATGTAGTGTACTGTACTGTACTGTACTATAATGTATTGCAATGCAATGTAATGTAATGTAATGTATTGCATGTAATGCAATGTAAAGTGCTGTAATGTAATATAATGCAATGTACTGCATTGTACAGCATTGTATATAATGTAATGTAATATAATTCAGTGCTATGTAATGTAATGTAATCAAATGTTATGAACGTGTTTTACATCGCCACCGACACAATTTACATCACTGAGGAGGCGGGATCCGACATGCCTGTCAGGCAGAAGCCAGGCTGAGATGAATACAACATTAAAGCAGAAAGAACGAGCGAGATGTTCGACGAAAGTTCTCCCCAATCGGGAATCGAACTCGGGTGTTCTGTGTGCGACAGCGAGGCGCCTAACCGCCCGACACAACAGACACCGGTTGCGGATAACCGTGGATTGGTCACAGCAGCTGTGGTACGTCAGGAGTACAACAGCCCACCCAGCTCAGAGCTATTACAAGTATTCGTATGAAGGAGAGGGGGTGGGGGCAGAAAGAGGAGACGAAATCAGACGAAAGAACATTGCTAGAGAGCAGGAAAGGAAGTGAAAGGAGACAGTGTTAGAGAAGAAAATGCTTCGGTCGCTACCCAGATTCGAAACCGGGACCTTTGAATGAGAGGCCAACACCTTGACCTGTAGGCCACGAGAGCCCCCTGCCAGGATCTGGACAATAAAGACGTATCTTATCTTAGCTTATTTTATCTTATTGTTACACACGCTGTTTATTTTTTTAAAAGTATAGTGAGTGTTTCTACGGCACTTGCAACACAATGAGATCAAAACATGAGTGCCGAAGATTAGATATTTGTAAGGTTACAATTTGTATTGCACTTGCAACACAATGAGGTCATATACGTGCCGAAGACTAGACGTGTTAGAAGAGAGCAACAAACACAAAAAAAGGAGGAGGAGAGATAATGACAATAGATGTCGGACTGGAAAGAAGGAGAAAACCATACGAGTTCGAGAGCACCCACCGACCACCGAAAGTTAGAGGTGTTACAGGAGAGTAACAAACACAAAAAGGAGGAGTGATCTGAACGATAGATGTTTTGGTTGGGTAAACGTTTTACGGAACTTGCAACGCAATAAAGTCGCCTGAGTGCCGGAGTGCAAAAGGTAAGAGAGTAACAAACAAAACAAACAAAAAAGAAAGAGGAGAGATCCGGACTACAAATATTTGATAGGAAAGAGGAGCAAACTACACCAGAGCACCCACCAACCACTTATTGGAGCCTAGTGTAGGGAGAGAATGTCACTAGAGGAATTTGAACCAGGATCACTTGGAACAACGAACAACGGCACTGACGGCTTTTCACTCAACACTAAACGATACGAGTTCAATTCTTGTGACGGAACAGCCTTTTGTTGCATATCTCTCTCTCTCTCTCTCTCTCTCTCTCTCTCTCTCTCTCTCTCTCTCTCTCTCTTTCTCTCTCC
>NW_004798425.1:132927-135052 GCF_000002075.1 Aplysia californica
CACACACACACACACACACACACACACACACACACACACACACACACACACATATATATATATATATACACATGTACATGTAATATTAATATCTCGGTCTTTCTAGCGACTCAAAACACAAAGCCAAGAACTGCGTCTTCGAAATTACCAGCATTTGTTTGTATCAAGCAGCGCAGTGGAGTCTAACAAACCCAAACAAACCCCTCGCCTACTCTCTCTCTCTCTCTCTCTCTCTCTCTCTCTCTCTCTCTCTCTCTCTCTCTCTCTCTCTCTCTCTCTCGTTCTCTCCCCCCTCTCTCTCTCTCTCTCTCTCTAACTCTCAGTCTTTCTCTCTACCCCCCCTTTACCTCATTCACCTATCTATCTCCACTGTTCCATCTGACACCAACATTTCCTTTGTCCTGTATAGTCAGGGAGATCAAGACACAATATTGTTTCAGCACATTAAAAACGTATGCTACACAGAAAAACGATAGATTTCCTGCAAATCAAAAATTGAAAGTATAAGAAAAAAACATTTAGTTTTAGAAAGAGTTTTACGGCACTTGCAACACAATATGGTCGTATATAAGTGCCGAAGATTAGAGGTGTTTTTACAAGAGAGTAACAAACTCAAAAGGGAGAAGAGATCAGGACGACAGATGGTTGATAGGATAGAAGGAGCACACCACACCAGAGCAGCCGCCAATCACTCGCATAAAAATCTTCAAAAATCCGTTGAAAAGTGGTTCGGCTTCTACATCAACACTGTCGTCTCGGTACAACATGTGTGGCCTGTCACTTAAGTGATTGGGCGAATGTCAACATGGAAACCTCCACTGGGCGAGCGGCGAGACAAACCAGGATTTATTCGACAACTTGGAGAGGTTGGACTTTAAAGGGAGACTGATACCTTTGTCTGGGATATTTTAAATGGTGAAATGGTGTAGGTTTAACGCCCCTATCAACACTATTAGGTTATTTAAGAGGCGGGACCTCCGAGTTTAACGTCCATCTCCGAAAGGACCGAGCCAAATGTGAAATTCGTGTAAAGTGCCTTTCCCAAGGACACAACGTCGGACCGAGCTGAGGCTCGAACCCCCGAACCCGCAATCTCACGATTACGGAATCCGGTAGCCTAACCACTAGGCTATCGACGCCACCTCTGGGATATTTGACAACTATAAGGAGAGGTTGGACTTTTAAAGGGAAACTGGTACCTTTGTCTGGGATGTTTTACAACTAGAAGAAGAGGTTGGACTTTAAAGGGAGACTCGTACCTTTGTCTGGGATATTTGACAACCATAAGGAGAGGCTGGACTTTAAAGGGAGACTGATACCTTTGTCTCAGACATTCGACAACAAGGAGAGGTCTATATGTGTGGCGATCAATACAGTGATGGGCAGAGAGAGAGAGAGAGAGAGAGAGAGAGAGAGAGAGAGAGAGAGAGGGGAGGGAGGGAGGGAGGGAGGGAAGGAGGGAGAGAGAGTGGGAGGGTCGATACAAAGGAAGTGAGTACAGACAGGCCAAAAAGTTAAGTTATAAATTTGTTTTCCTGAAAAACGTTCTTCTGTCACAAAAATCCCCAATGACGGTTTATTAGTTAACCGTATTGTATTGTCAAGTTTTTGGTAAAGAGAAGCCCATTGACACAATAATGGTCATTTAGTGCTGGGGAAAAAAGTAAGACAGACTGACAGACAGAAAAAACAGAGGGAAGGCAAAGGAGCAGAACCTACAAATGGCGCCCTCCAACCACCCATACTCACTATCTACCTCAACGAGAAAAAAGTAGCCTAACTGTTGAAGCACATAAGTCCTTTAAACATTGTGAGAAGGATTATGTTTACCGACAAAAAACAAAACAAAACAAAACACCACCCATGTGGAGGGATGGATAGCTTAATAAGCAATCTGGGCAAAAGGGGGGATTGGTAACGGGGTTGTTGAATGAAGAGGCAGAATTGAGTGGGGAGGAGGGGACGGGGAGGGGGGGGGTGCCTGAAAAGGAAGTGCAAATGTTTAATTAATTTGACTGATTCTTTCTTTTGTGCGCTTAACTCTCACACTCGACACGAATAGACTTTTGTTTGAGCGCAAAGTTCCCAGGCCCAGTGAAGAGGGAAAAGAAGGGAGCGGTGGTTG
>NW_004798425.1:137079-140612 GCF_000002075.1 Aplysia californica
TGTCTCTCTCTCTCTCTCTCTCTCTCTCTCTCTCTCTGTCACACACACAAACACACACACACACACACACACACACACACACACACACACACACACACCCCCCCACACACACAAACACATACAAAACACCCACACACACACACTTTCACAATGCTGCTTCCGCTGCACTTCCTTCACCTCGCACTTCAACATATCCCATTCACGTTTGTTTGACGAGTAAAAATTCAAAAACTATGGACACGAGCCTACACTCTGATCGTCTGGGAACAAGAGTATGCCGTACATTCTTTACTCCTACACGCCAATTTTGAACGTTTCAACACAAACCGGTTCCAGTTGACCTGTCCTGACCTATCATAAACGGTCCGCCGGTATGACAAAAGCTATTCAGCTGCCTCCTTCAACAGTTTCCGAGTTGTTTTCTTGAGCGCACGCCGGAGTTTAAATGACAAAGTCGGCAGGTATTTGGCCTGAGATCCCCGGGGGGTGAAAAGTGTGAATATTCCGACTCGTGTAGAGTTCACATGAACCTCTGTTCGGAAACTTGTTGTACCGTTCACGGGAGCGGCGTTTGTCGGTTTTTGTTTGAGTAAAGGGAAGCGCATCGACACAATAATGGCCCAATTCGTGCTGGGAAAAAGTAAGGCAGACAGACAGACAGACAGACAGACAGACAGACAGACAGACAGACAGACAGACAGACAGACAGACAGACAGACAGAGGGAAAGTAAAGATGAAAGAAATAGGACCTACCAGTGGCGCCCTCCAACAACCCACTTGGAACGGCGTCTTCAATGTCATGTAGTTCAACTCTATAGATCACGACCTCACAGCTACAAATGTCAAAACGCGATCGTACAGCAATGGATTCCTGAGCGGGATAGTTAGAACATTTGTGCATTTCTTTCATGTAGATGTTATTACGCCCCTTCCACACAATCTAGATCATTTAGGAAGAGGGCTTCCGGCGGTGTTTGTCATGGCCGACCCGACAGAAAGACCGAGTTACTCGATAAAAATGTAGCAATTTCTCCGCGGAAAGACCGAGATACTCGATAAAAAGGTGTCAATTTTCTCCCCACTCGGAAATCGAACTCGGGTCTCCTACGTGCAACAGAAGAGCACCGAACCGCTAAAACGCAGGCTCCAGTGAAGAAGAAGAAGAAGAAGAAGAAGAAGAAGAAGAAGAAGAAGAAGAAGAAGAAGAAGAAGAAGAAGAAGAGGAGAAGGAGGAGGAGGAGGAAGAGGAGGAGGAGGAGGAGGAGGAGCGAGGAGGAGGATGGTGATGATGATCAATGACGAAATAAATAACAAATGGACTTTTATTGTCTGTCTGTCTGTCTGTCTGTCTGTCTGTCTGTCTGTCTGTCTGTCTGTCTCTCTCTCTCTCTCTCTCTCTCTCTCTCTCTCTCTCTCTCTCTCCGAATCTCCGAATCTCGTTTAACCCATTCCGATATCTCCAAGCTCCCACCCAGGCACAAATACCCTGACTGAAACACGGCGTAGTTTTCTGTGTTGCTATAGATCTAGGTTCACTTTCCTCGAAACCCCGCCAAGGTTGCCCACATTTCCCCACTCTCAGGTGTCCCACTTGTGCGACGTCTGCTTCAAACAAGACATTCTATAAAGGATAAACCTAGAAGTAAGGCCTCAACACTCCTCTTCCAAGAAATGGCGAAAATGGTGAAAAGATGGAAGTTTTTTTCCGTAAGAAGAATGGGCTTTACGGCCCTTACAACACGATACGGTCATAAGTGCCGAAGATTAGAGGTGGTACAAGGGAGTAACAAACACAAAAAAGAAGGAAGGGAAATGAAGACGATAGTTGTTTGATAGAAAAGAAGGAGCAAACCACGCTAGAGCACTAGCCAACCACCAACGTAGAAGTTTAGCAGCCCTATCAACACTACTGCATTATTGAAGAGGCGGGACCTCCGAGTTTGACGTCTATATGTCCTACCTGATCTATCAAAATCGTTAGATTTTTCGGAGTCATTATCAAGACTTTCAAAGAACTGCATTCCAAAAAGCTTGACATAGAATCTATATTGTGAATATTTAAAAACAAATTAACGTCGAAATTCTCAAAACTAGTTTTTGAGCAGATAGATATTAATTTGTAATTCCGATGAAGAGAAGCAGAACAAAAAATTACAATGTAACTATTATATTAGTAGCACACTTGGCGATACCTGTGGTATTTCTTACGTCCCCCAATACATTCCTGTCCTTGTGAGGGAATGCACAAACAGGTACTATCCTAGTGTCGGAAACCACACTTACACACATGCACTGTCCTTGTCCTTCTATTGTAAAGCACACACAAACACACGAAGGCACTGTCTTAATAGTCTCACTGTCGTAAAGCGCTGTCCTCGTGAATGTCCTAGTGTGGTAAAGCACACAAACACACACATACACACACACGCACGCGCGAACAGACAGAGACTTTCTATCCGTGTGAAAGTCGACGGGTGGCCGGGCCAGGCCGGGCAGTTAAGAGTAAAGAGCCACCAGAAGAAAGTGGAACCTGTTGCTGTAAGACTCGCGTGCGGGGATCCGGCGACCTGAGACCCACGATCCGTGACCCCCGACCTGCGACCTGCCAAGACGGCGCAGGAGAGAGCGCTCTGCACACCTGTTCGACCAAGTCGGGTATGCAGAATCGGACCACAACAGAAAATCAGATTAACCCGTGCAGGCTTAATATGTTGGACGGAATTTGTAGATGAAGAATATTAGGCTCATTCCAAAATGGCTCGCACCTTCCGGAGCGTCTTAGGTGTTATTTTGTTTGTTTGTTTGTTTGTTTATTTGTCTTAATAAGCAGGCGTTTTACGGAACTTGCAACACGATACGCCCATATGGTCGCTTTTAAGCACAAGGGGGCCATCCCGAAAAATGCTGTTTTGAGGAAGTCAAAGGTAAAGTTTTTGGCCACTGTTCAGTTTCTTTAAAAGACAAAGAGAGTTTTCTCTGTCACCAAACAACTATCCACACCAATAAAACCAAACTTCTCCTCTATAGGTAGGGCAATGGCCACTTTGGTGCAGGTCAACATTTCTGGAAACCCCCGAAATCTGGGTTAGCCCGCTCGTCCATAAAAGCGACCGTACGTGCCGAAGATTAGAGGTCTGTGTTACAAGAGAGCAACAAACACAGAGTAGTAGAAGAGGGAGAGATAAGAAGGATAACATGTGTTTGATAGGAAAGAAGGAGCAAACCACACCAGAGCACCCGCCAACCACCCACTGTCTTAAATGTGGGGAGAACGACGCACTGAGGACGGAAGTGGACGGTATAGTGAGCGTGTGAGTGAGTGTGTATGTATGAGTGCATGTTTGTTTGATGCGTGTATACAGTATGTGTGTATGTGTGTATGTGTGTGTGTGGGGGTGGGGGGGGTCCTTTTTTTTCGTTTGATAAAAAGGGTTTCCCTTTACATTTTAATTTAATGACATTTTCTTTTCTTTTTTTCACGGGGGAAAGGATGGGCTCTCTTTGTTTAGGTTTGTAAAGAGGTTGTGTATGT
>NW_004798425.1:142058-143249 GCF_000002075.1 Aplysia californica
TTTTTCAAATTATTATTATCTTAGTAAAAGTTTTACGGCACTTGCAACACAATTAATAGACTATATAAGTGCCGAACATTCGAAAAAAAAATGGTGAAATGATACAGGTTTAACGGCCTATAAACACAATTAGGTTATTTAAGAGGCGGGGCGTC
Source organism: Aplysia californica (assembly GCF_000002075.1). Classification (NCBI taxonomy): domain Eukaryota; kingdom Metazoa; phylum Mollusca; class Gastropoda; order Aplysiida; family Aplysiidae; genus Aplysia; species Aplysia californica. Next base: position 142,214 of record NW_004798425.1, read on the forward strand.
AGAATTTAACGTTCATCTCCGAAAGGACTGAGCCAAATGGAACATTCGTGAAAAAGTCGGACCGAGCTGAGGTTCGAAACCACAAACCACAATCTCATGATTCCTCGCCCGATGACCGATAATTAAAGGTGGTACAAGAGAGTAACAAACACAAAGAAAGAAGAAGAGATAAGGACGACATGTTTTTTGTTTGTTTTTTGCTTTATTAAGTGTTTTACGGCACTTGCAACACAATACGGTCATATAAGTGCCGAAGATTTCAGGTGTTACAAGAGAGTAACAAACACAAAAATGAAGGAGGAGAGATAAGGACGACAGATGTTTGACAGGGAAGAAGGAGCAAACAACACCAGAGCATCCGCCAACCACCCATGACAGGTGTTTAATAGGAGAGAAAGAAAAAACAAAACAATAGAATTCACCCTCCCCTCACCCCCCACCCCCACACACCCCTGCCGTGACGTCATATCTCTACGTGACGTGAGGAAATTTTCATCCTGGGGTCGTCCTTCTTCCGTGATCAAACAGTTTGAGTTATGACAGAAGTAGTGGGGCATCCTTTAGTTTTAGTAAGTGTTTTACGACACTTGCAACACAATAAGGTCATATAAGAGCCGAAGATTAAAGGTGCTAGAAGAGAGTAACAAACACAAAAAAGAAGCAGGGGAGATAAGAACACAGACGTTAGATAGGAAGGAACAAGCAAACCACACATGAGCACCCGCCATACACCCACAGTGGGGTATCCAAACTGGTCAATGATCATTGACATTTCTGACCATTGCTGTTTATTTGTTTGTTAGAATAAAGAGAAGCACATCGACACAATAATGGTCATTTAATTTTAGTTTTTGGGAAAAAGTAAGACAGACAGACAGACAGACAGACAGACAGACAGAAAAATAGAGGGATGGTAAAGAAGTAGGACCTACCAGTGGCGCCTCCAACCACCCGCCTGAGCATTGCCGGCGTAGGTTGTTGGTTCGTTGTTGTTGTTGTTTTGTTGGGGTTTCTTTTTGGCGGGGGGGGGGGGGGG
>NW_004798425.1:143351-144885 GCF_000002075.1 Aplysia californica
GTTTTTTTTTTTTTTTGGGGGGGGGTTTCATTTGAAACACAAAGTTATAGATACGTCTGCTCAAAACAGGGAGGTAGGAACGGGACTTCAAGCAACATACTGTATTTTGTTCTGTGAATCAATGATTGAAACGGGTGAAAAACAAGGAGGCGTGAGAATGAGATGAAAACATGCATTCGTTTAGTGTGACAGTTTTAAAGCTCTATATGAAATGCACAACGGTATTTTCCTTCTTCGCAGTCTTCTTTCCAACAGCTCTGTTGCTGTAGTTTTAATATTACGTCTCTGTTTCTCTGTTGTTACGGCGCTCGCAAAACTTCTGCCATCCTCACATTAATTGTGTGACGTACACTTAGGCATCGTTTGGCAACTAGGCTAATTCACGCACCCTCGCAGCCCCAGACATGGCTGTTCTTAGGTGGGGGGGGGGCAGCTGTAGTACATGTATAGCTTGTTCACCTTTTTTCTGACCGCGGTTAAAACAAGATAAAATGAAATCGTTGTCTAATCTTCTCAGATCTTAGCATATGGGTCTAAAAGTTGGATGACCAACAGGATCTAAAAGGCCGTTCACAAAAGTCACTGCAAACTGAGGTTCCAAAGAAAATTATAACTAAAGTACTGCGCCTTTTGGTTGTAGCAAAGATCCTACAGTACTGGGTCTTTTGGAAGTAGAAAAGATCTTACAGTACTGGGTCTTTTGGTAGTAGCAAAGATTCTACAGTACTGGGTCTTTTGGAAGTAGCAAAGATCTTACAGTACTGGGTCTTTTGGAAGTAGCAAAGATCCTATAGTACTGGGTCTTTTGGAAATAGCAAAGATTCTACAGTACTGGGTCTTTGGAAGTAGCAAAGATCCTACAGTACTGGGTCTTTTGGTAGCAGCTATGATCCGAAACTACAACTACAAGATGGTTCACTCAACCAAAATAGTGCCTGCGCCGTACGCGCTTATAAATTCTTAGATGGTGCTGCAGTCGTGCTTTGAAGCTTTTTTCCGTTTCTTGAGAAGAAGAATAGGAAAAGCGCACCCCTGCGCACGCAGATCGACTGCTATTCATCAGTCAACGAAGAGCGGTAAGCGGTGGCGCCGATAAATCCAGCTCTAAAAAAAAACTATAAACGACGTATAAAAGCTCGCAGGCGCTTCACTTACAGCTAGATCTATATATACATTCTTAGCTTTAAAAATAACTAATCCATAAAATTGTCATACAGTAAATACTATTATAACGACGGTGCGAGTGAAGTACCATGTTTACCCTGATATTTTTCTTATATACATGTACTTTCAAAGTCAGCTGTTCGCAATTAAATTTGAAGTACCGGTACGCGTTTATTCTCAGGGGACGTCACCGTGATTTTGAGGACGCTTTTTTGATAGGCTGAATGAGAAGAGTGAACCATCTTGTTGTGTAGGATCTTTGGTAGATGGCAACAATCGATTTCACTGCGACTGCCTCATTAGCCATATTATTGAGACCGACGGGGAGCGAGTTTTTGTATCAGCTTCTTCTACTGGTGACCTATTTTTG
>NW_004798425.1:147161-148967 GCF_000002075.1 Aplysia californica
ATAATAATAATAATAATAGATTATATTTATATTGCACTCTGTCACATACAAGTGTAAGGCCTTGCGTTGTACAGGAACGCACACACAAAAATGTAAAGACTTTTTGTTTGTTTTGTATACGGAAATACATACACAGGAAAGGTAGACTTTCCCCGATATCTGCGTGAGATTATTGCTCTATTGAATAGCCACCGACTTGACATACTATAACACCAACGGGCACACAAAGAAAGTTACTTTTGCTTTTGTATTTCTGCCACAGGATCAACTCAGAGTTCATTGTCCTTGAAGCTTAACGGTTAAATCTTAGCTAGATTTATTACTTTGATCACCACCACCACAGTACAATGGCGTTTTTGTCCCGGGAACAGTGGTGGATCCCCAAAGGGCAAAACATGACCAGAGTTTGTTTATGAAAGCTAACAGGGTCACCGTCGGTCGGTCCGCTATATCGCACTCGAACCTGGTCGACATTTGAATATAGCAGATGTCGTTAGTAATAACGTATCCACAATTTGACTATTGATGTACCCAAACTAACGTAGTCGCAATTTGACTATTCAATGTCACCAGTACTAATTTAACCTAGTCGCAATTTGACAATTGATGTACCGAAACTAACCTAATCGCAATTTGACTATGAGATGTCACCAGTACTAACCTAGTTAGAATTTCACTATAGATGTACCCAAACTAACCTAGTCGCAATTTGACCTATATAAGGTCGCCAGTACTAACCTACTGGCAATATTTAACTGTAGAATGATGTACCCAGTAACCGTGGCTGGTAGGAGGCTGCATCTGGTATGGTTTGCTGCTCCTTCCCTGTCAAACATCTGTTGTCCTTATCTTTCCTCCTTCGGTTTTTGTTGAGGTTTGTGTGTGTGTGTGTGTTTTTCGATGGTGGGTCCCCAAAGGGCAAACCATGACGGGGTTTGTTTATGAAAGCCAACAGGATCACCGTAGGTTGGTCCGTTGTATCGCACTCGAACCTGGTCGACATTTGACTATAGGAGATGTCGTTAGTAATAACCTAATCAAAATTTGACTATAAAATGTCACCAGTACTAACCTAGTCGGAATTTCAGTAATGATGTACCCAAACTAACCTGGTCGCAATTTGACTATAGATGTGTCCAAACTAACCTAATCGCAATTTGACTATAAGAGGTCGCCAGTACTAACCTAGTGGCAGTATTTAACTGTAGAATGATGTACCCAGTAACCGTGGCTGGTAGGAGGCTGCATCTGGTGTGGTTTGCTGCTCCTTCCCTGTCAAACATCTGTTGTCCTTATCTTCCCTCCTTTGGTGTTTTTTTTTTTTGTGTGTGTGTTTTTTAACAATGGTGGGTCCCCAAAGGGCAAAACACGACGGGGTTTGTTCATGAAAGCCAACATGGTCACCGTAGGTCGGTGCGCGGTACCTCCTTCGAACCTGGTCGACATTTGACAATAGCGAAACTGATGTTGCTAGTAAGTATTAACCTAGTCACAGTTTGCCAATAGATGTCCCCAGTACTAACCTAATCTAAATTTGATTACAGTATAGATGTACCAAGTAACCCTGGGTGGTTGGCAGCTGGTGCTTGTTTGCTGCTCCTTTCCTACCAAACATCTATCGTCCCTGTCTTTCCTCTTTCGTTTTTAAAAAAAAAATGTGTTTGTTATTCTCTTGTAACACCCCTAATCTTCGGCACGACTTATAGTGACCAATTAAGTTACAAGTGCCGTAACACTCTCATCAAAATACACAAGAAACCAGGAACAGAGTCGACGCTAACTGACTGCAAGTGTAGCCACTTAACC
>NW_004798425.1:150988-156421 GCF_000002075.1 Aplysia californica
GGGGGGTTGTGGAGTGGAGGAGAGGGTAGTTTTAGTAATTTTTAGTTATAGTTATAAGGCACTTGCAGAACAGTAAGACCATGTAAGTGCCAAGAATTAGACGTGCTACAAGAGAGTAACAAACACAAAAAGAAGGAGAAGAGATAAGGACAATACATGATTGATGAGTGAGAAGGGGCAAACTTCACGTGAGCACCCAACAACCACACACGAGTGAGGAATGGGGGAGGAGAGTGGGGTGGGGGGAGGAGTGGGGAGGAGTGGCGGAATGGGGAGTGGAGGGTGGAGAGGGGGGAGAGGGGGGAAGAGAGGGAAGGAGAAATGAGGGAAGGCGGGATACATGAGGTGAACCAACAAACCTCTCGTGCAAAGAAAAAAAACGGTATTATATCGACCGACGCGCGTGAGTTGTGCCGGTGCGTGCGTACGTGCGTGAGCCCATCCTACTCTGTGTGAGTAAAGGAATAACAAAATGATTGGGTCAATAGAGCTTTTTCATCCAATAATAATTATATGAAGCAGTGTGGTGAAATCAGACACTCGTCAAAATAATGAAATTGAAGAAACTGACATTATTCCACCAGTTTGGAAATTTGTACTGATTTTTTACATTTTGGGCTCTACACCTTTTTTGTCCATTTCAGAACACACTATGTCTGTTGTGGGATTTATTGACAATTAATGTTGTTTAATAGAAACAAAATATATAAATTTTCATTTTCCACGGACTCTCAAGATACGGAAATAACCAAACTTCGGTAGTCAATTCCTCACTATATACATATATATATATATATATATATATATATATCCCTCAGAAACCAGGCGACGCACATCCCCTTCAATCATAAATATCTCGACTCGTATTCATGATAGAGGAGTATTTAAGGAAAAATCAAAAGCAAGAAAAATGACCAAGTTTTAAGGTGATACATACCAATAACTCCAAATGCCCAAAATATTGACGAGAGCCTGAGTCTAATGTGTCCTGACACATGTGTTACCACACTGTCATTTATCACTAATGTTTCATGTTTTAGATCTCGATTTACGGCTCTTGCCACTGATATCCTACCAGGTCACGTAAGTGCCAAAGTTGAGAGGTATTTAAAAAATCTGAGAGTAACATACACACAAAAAAGAAGAAAAGGAAAGAGAGATGACGACGATAGACGTCTGATAGATAAGAAGGAATAAACCACACCCGAGCACTCAACACCCACCCACAGATACTACAAATTAAAAAAAACATTGATGATGTTTTCAGTCGTTATAACTACATTTCTCAATTACGTAACATTCCGTTTAATCATTTCCCCCCATAATCTGAATAGAAAATTGTGATTTGTTTGTTTGTTTGATTATTTGTTTGTTTGTTTGTTTGTTTGTTTGTTTGCTATCATTTTTGTTGTTGTCTTTTTTATTCATCATAAACATTGTTCGACTAAACCTTAACAATGACGACATACCAAACAGTGACATTGTTTGGATAAACCCGGATGTAGAACATACCAAACAAGACGGTTTTGCAACTTCAAAACGTCAAACCAAAGAGGCTATTCCACTTTTTTAAAGTAACATAATTTTATTCATTGACGTAAATCACATAAAATGAACGGAAGAAATAGTACACGTATTTCTTTGACGTTGACCTGTGTTTTGTATGGCTGTATTAGTCCGCCCTCTATCGTACTACGCCTGGGCTTTCCGCTTGAAAAATAAGAAGAAAAAAAGAAAGAAGCATGCGAGTCTGTTTGTTTTAGTAAGGTTTTACGGCGCTCGCAACTGCTTAAGTCATAATGAGCCGCAAGGTTTGGATGTCAACAGAGAAGTCTAAACGGGGAATCTGGCTTACTCTGCTCATCTCTCTAGCCTCAACAGCACAAAGTCTGCTTCGACTATCAAGACACCACGCAAACAGCAGTTCATGGGGTCTGGTACCCATGATATTTGTTTCGTTTTCGTAAGAGTTTTACAGCACATGCAATATTAAAAAGTCATATAAGTGCCGAAGATTAGAGGTTTTACAAGGGACTTACAAATACAAAAAAACCCAGAAAAGATACGGACAACAGATGTTTGATAGGAAAGAAAGAGCGAACCACACCAGAGCACTCGCCAACCGCCCACTCCCGTGATCTCCATCCAAAATGTCCCTCACAAAGCTGGCTGGGGCTGACGGAAGAGGGAAGAAACAGTCTGTCTCAAAAGAATCTTACATGGTTTCGAATTAGACCTAAAGGAGTCGGATTTCTTATAGATGTAGGAGTGACGTTTGTTTTGTTTGGGTAAAGAGAAGCACATCGATATAATAATAATGGTCATTTGGCGCTAAGAAACTGTAAAGCAGACAGACACTTTTTTCTTCTTATTTGAGTAAAGAGAAGCACATCGACGCAATGATAGCCGTTTAGCGCTTGGGAACATGTAAGACACACAGACAGACTGAAGCAACAGAAGAAGGAAAGTAAAGAAGCCGGACCTACCAGTGACACCCCCACCACCCGCATTGTAGGAGTAACACAAGTCGTAAAGGAGTAGGATTTCTCATAGCAATTAGAGTTATACAATTCGTAAAGTAGTAGGGGTTCTTTTACATAGCAGTGGAGGTTATGCATGTCGTAAAGGAGTAAGATTATTTTACAGAAGTAGGAGTAGTATAAATCGTAATGGAGTGGGATTTTTTGCAGCAGTAGGAGTAGTATAAGAAGTCGTAAAGGAGTAGGAGCTCTCATAGCAGGTAGGAGTTAAACAAGTCGTGAAGCGGTAGGATTTCTTATGACAGCTGGAGTGGAATAGCCAAACTGACAAAATGACAGACATGCGCAAAAACAGATGCATGATGTACCAAACAACACAACGCGTCAAAGACACACGACATTTCACAAAATAAAACAATACTTCACTAACACGTGACATTTGACAAAACAACACATAATACGTCACTTACACACAATATTTGACAATACAACACACAATACTTCACTTACACACGATATTTGACAATACAACACACAATACTTCACTTACACACGATATTTGACAATGCAACACACAATACTTCACTTACACACGATATTTGACAATACAACACACAACACTTCACTTACACACAATATTTGACAATACAACACACAGCACTTCACTTACACACGATATTTGACAATACAACACACAACACTTCACTTACACACAATATTTGACAAAACAACACACAACACTTCACTTACACACAATATTTGACAATACAACACACAACACTTCACTTACACACGATATTTGACAATACAACACGCAATACTTCACTTACACACGATATTTGACAATACAACACACAATACATCATTGGAACACGACGCCTCTGTTAATCCCAAAGCAGAGCAAGTAGTTAGATGTGTTTTTTACTCCCACATCGACACAATTGAGATCATTCAGGAAACCGGCTTCCGACCCTGCCTATCACGACCAACCCGGCCTTAGAGGGGGGGGGGGTTCAACATTCCAGCAGAAAGACCTGGATGCATGTTAAAAATTCTCCCCACTCGGGAATCGAACTCGGGTCTCCTGCGTGAGACAGTGAAGCGCCTAACCGCTACACCACAGGTGCCTGTAGGAAGCAGTGTATAGTTTAGTTTTAGTAAGTGTTTTACGTCACTTGCAACACAATAAAGTCATATAAGTGCCGAAGATTAGAGGTGTTACAAGAGAGTGACAAACATAAAAAAGTAGGAGGGGAGATAAAGACGATAGATGTTTGATAGGGAAGAAGAAGCAAACCACACCAGAGAACCTGCAAACCACCCATTGGAAGCAGTGTGTCCCCCTAACTGACGAGAGTGGATGGTGAGCTTTCAAGAACAATCCACTGCCAGTTACTGTAAGATTGTGTTTTCTTAAACTAAAAATCAACGAGATTGCTTTTTGGTGGTTCTTTCTTTGAATAAAGAGAAGCACATCGACACAATAATGGTCATTTAAAGCTGGAAAAAAGTAAGACGGACAGACAGAAACAACAGAAGGGAAGTAAAGAAGTATGTCCTACCAGTGGTACCCTCCAACCACCCAATCTTCCCCTTGGCGGTGTTGCCACAGTATTGTTTTATATTTTAGTAAGCGTTTTACGGCACTTGCGACACAATAAGGTCATATACGTGCCGAAGATTAGAGGTGTTACAAGAGAGTAACAAACACAAAAAAAGAAAGGAGAGATCAGGACGATAGATGTTTGATAGGAAAGAAGGAGCAAACCACGCCAGAGCATTGTCACAGTAATACACAAACGAAGAACAAATTCTCTGTTTATATTCATCCACTTGTATCCAGTTACTTCCCAATATTTGAGTTCGGACTAACCACAAACGTGTTACATTCAGACAATACGAACAAAAACTCAGAGCAGCAGAAAGCGAGACTATAGACATGGGTCTTTTTTCGTTTTAGTAAAAGTTTTACTGTTTACAGCATATGCAACACAATAACGTCATAAATGTTCCGCAGATTAGAGATGTTAGAGCGAGTAACATACACAAAAAAGAGGAGAGATAAAGACGATATAGATAATATATATGTTTGATAGGAAAGAAGGAGCAAACCACATCACCTCACCCACCAACCGCCCACAACTAGAGACAAACAGACAAACAAACGTGACGAAATGGAATCTATCATCGGCCTCTACCACCTGCACAACAGAAGGAATGTCTGGCGGTGCAGACATTTAGATCTAAACAACTGTCGTTAAATACGCACCATGTTTGGACGGTTTCGATAACCCTTGAGACCGTGCAGAATGTGTGTCCACTACTCCAGACAGCAGGAGACCACTGGTCACTCGTTTATTCCACACAACCAGAATGAGTCACAAGAAATCCGAACCACATTTGGTCGTGCGCCATTACGAGAACTGGAATCTAGGCAGGAAGTCACGGGAGAAGCATGCGTCTTCCGGTGTGAAAACTAGAAAACCACACAACACACTAGGATCTACAAAGAAACATCACAGACTTTGGGTAGGAGAATAGAACCTCAAGATGCTACTTTTTGAGTATAATCGCCAATTGACGTCATAGGACGTATGTCTGTATCATGTATGTATCCGTGGGACTTCCAGCCTCGGGACTGGAGGATTTGTTGGAAGCTGGAGGGACGACTCCAGGGTTCTTTCGGGGCGATTATAATTTCTGGCGCGGTGCCGCCATTGGGGAGATGGGGGACGGGGGGAGGTAGGTGCCACCATGGGGAGGGGTGAGATGGCTGGGCGGTCGATGGGAACAGGCGACTGGCGACTCGCGGACTGGGAGAGAGAGAGAGAAGTGAGGGCGTTGTCGAGGGGAGTGGGAACAGAAGGAAGGGGGAACCGAAGGGAGGGGAAGGGGGAGAGACAAGTGGAGAGGGAGTGGGTTGATGGAGGTGGAGAGGTATATGAGTGGGAGG
>NW_004798425.1:156683-159511 GCF_000002075.1 Aplysia californica
GGGGGGGGCTAGAGTGAAGGGAAGAGAAATTGAAAAGGGGAGGGGTCACAATAGTTTGTGTTGAGGTGACGTTCGGGAAGAGTGGATTGGATAACGGCGGTATAACGCCAGGAATACATCAGGATAACAATGGAGATGAATAGAGTGGTCAGAAAAACTGAGAGTAGATGAGAAAGCTCACTTTTTTTTTCATTAGAGTTTTACGGCACTTAATTGCAACACAATAAGGTCATATAAGTGCCGATGATTAGAGGTGTTACAAGGGAGTAACAAACACAAAAAAGAAGGAAAGGAGATAAAGACGATAGATTTTGATAAGAAAGAAGGAGCACATCAGAGAACCCACCAACCTCCTACAGACGATGGCTGACTTGTTTGACAGGGCAATCAAAGCGAGAGACAAGAGCCAGAGATAGAGATAGGCCCAGGGCCGCAAAGCTTCCCCCACTAAAGGAACATACTTTGTTGATTGACGACACTTCTTGTTGAAGACGGTGCCACTGTGTTGTGAAGGAAAATAAACCCAGAACTCATATGTGTGTACCCGCCAAAATAATCGAGAAAACATCTCACTTGTAATACTTAACTTATTCCTAATTTGTGCTAATACTTATTCCTACTTTTGGCAAAACGCATTTGCAACTCTTAAATAGGTGGTACATATGAGATCACAATGATTTTCAGTAGCAAATTCAATCTAAAAGTGCGGGGGAAGACTAAACAAAAGACCATACCAGTAGATATGGCAATAATTATCGTCACTTTGGTTTCAAAGTGGCTTTCTTGATTTCGCTTTTGGTGACCAGGAGTCGATACAATAATCCTGCCATGGCCTGATAATAGGTCAGTAAGAAGTCGAGGAACAAAAACCCACAAAATTAAACACACACAGCAGCCACAACCATATTATTTGAGCTCTGGTTTTGCTTTGGTAAGCGTTTTACGCCACTTGTATTTTAATTAAGTCATAAATTTTAAGGCCACAAATTAGAAATGTTTCAAGAGAGTAACAAACACAAAACAGGAAGAAAGATTACGGCTACACATGTTTGATAGAAAAGAAGACCCAGGAGGAGAGATATTGGACGATAGTCGTTCGATAAAAAAAGAAGGAACAAACCACACCAGAGCACACCTAACCACCCACAAAATGGAGCGGGGGTTGGGGGGGGGTGTTTTAAGTGGCAATGGGTGATGCCACTTGGCTCATTACAGACTTCGTGAACGTCCGTTTATATGAGGCCTACGTGGTCATTCAGGAAGTTTGAATTTGTTGGAAAAAAATGTTAAGATTAATTTGACAAAAGAAGGGAGAAAAACCACACACACAAAAACAAACAAAAAACACCAAAAACTTTACAACAAGCCCATGTAAGCATACTGTTTCGGTAACAACTTTTTAGAAAACTTTTTACGACGCTTGCAACACACAATCAATAAGGTCACACTGCGCCAAAGATTAGAGGTGTTACAAGAGAGTAACAAAAATATAAAAAAAGAAGAAGTAAATAAGGACAACAGATGTTCAATAGAAAAAAAAGTAGGAACGAACCACACGAGAACACCGACTTATCACACGCAGAAATAACATTGTCATCAAACGAATCGGATAAAACCATTGACGACAATGATATGTGATGTGGCCTAGCAGCACATTACGGCACTTGCAACACAATAAGGTCATATAAATGCCGAAGATTAGATGTGTTACAAAGGAGTAACTAACTAAAAAAAAGAAGGAGGAGAGATCTTTTATTTTCTTAATAGAGGGTTTTACGGCGCTCGCAACTGCAGAGATCAGGACGAGAGATGCTTGATAGGAAAGAAGGAGCAAACCACACCAGAGCACCCGCCAACCACCCACATGCACGACTCTGAAAGTTAGCCGACACAAGACACATTACTAAAGGTTCTCACGGAATGACCTGCCAACCACCCACATGCACGACTCTGAAAGTTAGCCGATACAAGACACATTACTAAAGGTTCTCACGGAATGACCCGCCAACCACCCACATGCACGACTCTGAAAGTTAGCCGACACAAGACACATTACTAAAGGTTCTCACGGAATGACTATCTTTGAGATTCGGGCGTCGACAAGTTTGTACAGAGGAATGTCGGGAGTGAGCTAGTTTTAGTGAGAGTTTTACCTCACTTGTAACAGAATTAGACCATAAAGATGCCGAAGATTAGAATTTTGGTGAAATTGTACAGGTTTCACGCCCCTGACAACGCTAATAGGTTATTTAAGAGGCGGGACCTCCGAGTCTAACGTCCATCTCTGAAAGGACAGATCAAACCAAATAGGAAATTCGTGTAAAGTGCCTTTCACAAGGATACAACGTCCGACTGAACTGAGGCTCGAACCCCCAAATCCGCAATCTCCCGTTCACAAGCCTAGTAGCCTAACCAATAGGCTTCTGACAGTTTGGAGAAAGGAATGTCGGGAGTGAGATAGTTTTAATAAGAGTTTTACGGCACTTACAACACAATTAGGTCATAAGGGGGCCAAGGATTACAGATGATACTAGAGAGAAACAAACATCCACCTAAAAAAATGCGAGCAGAGAAAAGGAAAGAAGGGGCAAATCACACCAGAGCACCCGCCAACCACCCACTGGGACTGAGCGAATCTCAACCCTTCAATATACTCAGGGAAAGGGGGGCTCTGTTGGAGACTTTGATGAGCTTCTCTACTCAGTGGATGAGATCATTCTAGAGAGATGAGACAGACCGCAGACGAGAGAGAGAGAGAAAGAGAGAGAGAGAAAGAGAGAGAGAGAAAGAGAGAGAGAGAGGGAGAGAGAGAGAGAGAGAGAGAGAGA
>NW_004798425.1:162725-163958 GCF_000002075.1 Aplysia californica
TGTTTGTGTGTGTGTATGTGTTTGTGTGTGTGTTTGTGTGTGTGTGTGTTGTGTGTGTGTTTGTGTGTGTGTGTGTGTGTGTGTGTGTGTGTGTGTATGTGTGAGTATGTGTGTGTGTGATTGATCGAAATTAATAAGAGAGCAATCCAAAGAATTCTTCACGGGGTTCTATGTCACGTCAGATCGCGTTCACACCCAGTAACACAAGCCTGATTGAGCAACACACACTGAGACAAAAGCATGAACGAGCAAAGCTGTCCCAACCGTTTAAAAGTCGCCTTAACCCCCGCCCCACCCTGCCCCATCCCACCGCCACGCCAGCCTGATACAAGTATCTGTAAACATAATCTTTTAAAGAGACTCAATAACGAACAGTTTAGATTGGATTATAAAATACATGTACCATTATTTTCATAGATTATTTGAACAGTTATAAATACTACAGTTTTTATCCTTTCTTTGCATAGTTTAACATACTATAAGTTATTCGTTTATATCGATCAACTGAATAGGAATACATACTCTTATTTGATCCGATTATTTGGGCAGGAATACACACTGTTATCTTTATCGATTATTTACACAATTAAACACTGTCGTTTTTGTCGAATATTTACATAGTTATAAATACTTACGTTTTCATCGATTATTTACATAGTTGTAAAGGCTATAGTTTTCATCGATTATTTGGGAAGAAATACATATCAACCCCCCCCCCCCTTCCATACGGCCAGTCATCAGTGTCTGTTAGCCTTTTTCTAAAGACTGTAAAGCCATTAATTATTGTATCATTCGATCCTTTGAGAGGACAGATTCCTTATACAAACAGCGTCTATCAATGGGCAGGTAGAGCGTGAAGGATCAGATTCGTGGGTGCGCGGGTGAAGTGGAGGTGTTTTTTAAAAAAGGTTTTAGTAGTAAGATTTCTACGGCACTTGCGAAACAATAAATAAGGTAATACATGTAATATAGTGCCGAAGTTTAGAAGTGTTACAAGAGAGTAACAAATAAAAAAGGAGGAGAGATAAGGGCGATAGATGTTTGATAGGAAAGAAGGAGCAAATCATGCCAGACCACCCGCCAACCATCCACGAGGGGAGGCGGCTGGCGGCAGGTATAGTATTTACATGCCCAAATATTATAGCAAAGATGAGTTGTAGTTTAAGTAAAAGTTTTACGGCACTTGCAACACAATAAGGTCATATAAGTGCCGAAGATTAGAGATGTTACAAG
>NW_004798425.1:167331-168408 GCF_000002075.1 Aplysia californica
CCCCCCCTCCCTTCGCTTTTCAACGGATAAAATAATATTCAGACACAAGACACTGACAGACCTCTCCATGTTGAACTAGGAGACAGGACAAGACAAAGACGGTGAAATCTTATCACAACACAAGAGACGTATACAAACAGCCCACTACGCTGAGCTGTCTGTCAATGACCGAAGAAACTGGGCCTAGATTGGGCTTAGGCTTAGGAGTACTGTAGTTATCTTTTGGTAAAGGGAAGAGATCCTTTAACGATAGGCAATAGCAGCACCACTCCCAAATATACTTAAGTAGGAAGGACTTCCGTAACGTGCGACCACCCCATCAAATACAAGAAAGAAGAGGCCTTTAGAACCCTGACCCTACCCCTAGATCTAGATCTACCCCTACCCCTAGCCCTCAATTCTGCTCTGTCTCATAGTGGTCGCTCGTTACGGAAGTCCTCCCCTTAAATAATTGTATTCCGGAGAACTCAAAGAAGTGTATTCAAAATAAATTGGCATAATTTACCTTTCCTTTGGGCATGATTGGGCGGTGATCTTTAAAATCCGGGAATCCGGGATGTGTAGATTTTTACTCCAGAAACCACAGACAGTAATCCAAAAATCATAGACAGTACCAGAAACCACAGACAGTAATCCAGAAAACGAAATTATGTTGAGTGGCGTCCATAGAACAGAACGGGTGAGTGAAACAAAGTGGAGAGTTCACGTGCTCTCCTGGGCCCTGTGTGAGTGGTGGCGTGGACACACACAGGGATGTCTCGTGTCTCAGAGGCCTGGTGGCTTACTGCTATCTACAAACACACACACTGCGACACACTCGCGGACAGAACGTACACACTGACGACACCACCAACACCACCAGCAGCAGCGTCACACGGGCCGCCACATCTCTCTATCTCTGTCTCTCTGTCTCTGTCTCTGTCTCTCTGTCTGTCTGTCTCTCTCTCTCTCTCTCTCTCTCTCTCTCTCTCTCTCTCTGTCTCTCTATCTATCTATCTATCTATCTATCTCCGCCAAGACGTGTGCAAATCTTGAGGCTCTCTCTAACTCTCTTGTCTCTGTCTCTCTCTGTCTGCC
>NW_004798425.1:169253-170866 GCF_000002075.1 Aplysia californica
TCGTCTGTTGCATGGTTGTATTGTTTTTGTCTAATGTTTCTCTGCCTTACCCTGGGCTTCCTAGGGGAGAAGCAAAGGTCTTTCTCCTGTTTGCTGCATCGTCTGTTGCATGGTTGTATTGTTTTTGTCTAATGTTTCTCTGCCTTACCCTGGGCTTCCTAGGGGAGAAGCAAAGGTCTTTCTCCTGTTTGCTGCATCGTCTGTTGCATGGTTGTATTGTTTTTGTCTAATGTTTCTCTGCCTATCCATCTTTTCCCGTGCCCGCCTCCTCTCCTGTTTCCGTTTGATCTCTGGTTGTATGCTTTCGCTGCTATAACAGTCTGGTGGTAGTCTCCACAGATGTCCAAACTAGTTTATGCGTTGTTTATCTATGTACTCCAAACAGGGAGCCGTACTAAACAGTGCTTCGACTATCTCGTTTTTCACTCTGTCAATTTTTGCGATGTTCAACGTTTTTCTGTGTGGCTCTTGTATTCGACAGTACTCCATAAAAGGAGTTGGAAAGTACTTCGTCTACAATTTATCTGCTCGTAGTTCGCCTACAGTAATACTCTGTCGTCTGCTTTCGTCTCCACTTTCTGCACCCCCCCCCCCCCAAACCTCCTTTGCACTCTTCTCTGTGCTCCTGACTCACTCTGCGGCCTTTCTACGGCTATTTTTTGCATTCTTCATACTGCAGCTGTCAATTCTCGCGATGTTCAAAGTTTTTCTGTGGGGCTCTTGTATTGGAGAGATTACGATGTTCGCTTCGAATTCAATAAGTCCCGGGTTCGAATTCGGATAGCGACAGAAAATGTTCTTCTCTTCTGACCCCCCCCCTGGGCTCCTGACTCTTTCTGCAGCCTTTCTACTGCTATTTCTTGGTTTCTTCGTACTGCAGCTGTCTTTCAGCCACACCCACGATTTTATGGTAGGTAAGGGGGCCAAAAAAATATCGGAGGTTCCGTGTGCAACTTGACAACGTTAAAATACCCCTTGGTGGTCCAAAGTCGATAAGAGTAGGCATACATTTAAAATTAATTCCTACCAAACTAAAAATGTTAAATGTATTCCGCGCACTCATATGACTTAAAGCAGTTGCGAGCGCCGTAAAACACATACAAAAAAAAGAAGAAAATCTATGTACCCCAAGCAGTGATCCGAACGAACATGTTCTCTGACTATTGACTATCTCGTTTTTTACTCTGTCAGTTCTCGTCATATTCAGAGTTTTTCTTAGGCATTTCATTCCACAGGCGTCAATTTTACTTTGATGACTTTTGCTTATTGTTCGGGCTTGGTAGCACAGGCCACAGTGTTGGTACAGAGATGATGTTATTGAGTTGGCATTTTGTTTCCGTTGTGAAGTTGGGGTGTGCAAGTTATGATACCAGTTGGAAGGTCACAGCACTGGCCCTTCTTTTTATTCTGGATTTTGTTTCTCTGTCTATCAGTCTGTCTTAGGTGAACACGCTTCCTAGATTGACTTGGTCAATGGAAACCACAACTGACGAATGTGGTCGGTAGGAAACAGGTTACATTTGGGATGGTTTTTTCAAGTGCTTACAGCATTTGCACCACAATTATGCCATGCAAACACCTAAGGGGGTGTGGGGGAGGGAGGTGGGGGGAGG
>NW_004798426.1:0-999 GCF_000002075.1 Aplysia californica
CTGACAGTTTAACCGACGGACACTAGATCTGGGTCATCGTTGAACTGACCGTTTGTCGACGAGAGAAGTTCTGTTAAGAGGAATAGTTGTTTTTTTTATCCTTGAAGTGTCAGTCACACAAAAAGAATTTAACTTAATCCGGTATTAAATTGCGTTCCCCAGGTTATTGTTTTTAATTTTTAGTCTCTGATCCCAAAAATCTCATTATTTTAAAAATTTGGCCAATATTTAAGAACATAATTTTGGAACGCATTTTCAACTCCGCCTTGAACAACATCCCTCGTCGTCATGCCTTCAGTTCGCCGGCCTGCAAGTATCGGGCGCTGCCAGATATCTAGTGGTGGGACTGAGACCCCTCGATATCGAGCAGATTGTTTGTTTCCACGCTCAGTGTACCAGGAAGTTGCCAGTTCTTGGGATGTAAGTTTTAGAGCAAAGTAAAAAAAAATAAAAGTGTGTTACCATGGCAACAATATCCTACAGTTTGTCGATCAATGAACTGTACGTTTAAATGGGGCTTAACTCGGAGGCCATCGAGACGACTCCACGGGTGTCTAAAAATAGTACTCACCCGCTTTTAGTTCTTCCCCTCAACGCTCGACACACCTGGGGAAGTACACGTAGCCCTCTCACGAAAACGTGTCTGACGTCACTGCCTGAGGCTCCTGTACTTTATATATATATGCGACGGATATTAAGTCCACTTTCGTGTAAAACGGATAGAAGATGAGCAAGAAAATTGCTTTTCAACACCTGCACACAATACACGAGTTTATTTTTGCAATTGCTACCTGTTTCGCGGCTTTTTCAACTTCATTGGTCGAATGAGGGCGATTAGACAGGACTGAGAGCAAAATAATAATATCATCGTTTACTTTTGCCTATGTTTTCTCCTCTTTCGAATAATGTATGTGAAAAAGGATACAATCGAATCTCTATGATCATGATGCTGATATGATGAAGATGATGGTAATAACAATAATAATAATAATGATAATA
>NW_004798426.1:1426-2695 GCF_000002075.1 Aplysia californica
ATTATTATTATTATTCAAACGCATACTATAATATTATTGCTATTATTATTTTTGTATCAATAATTATCATAATAAATGCATTTATATTGCTCATATCCGCGCTCTGTAGCCAGCTCAATTTCACTGTACAACTAAACTGACGACCAACAGAAAGGTACCACTTTTTGATTGTTTATGACATTTTGTCTTTTGTGTCTTTACGCTGTTCCTTTCCCGCTCTTGAGCATTACAAAGTAATCTAAAAAGTAGGACATGCTCTTTATAGAAATAACATCTTGGTGCTTCAATTAGTGTTCACAGCACCAACATCATAACATGGTCACTTGTAAGCGCAAGGGGGCTATCCCGAAAAATGCTGTTTTGGGAAAATCGAAGGTAAAGTTTTTGCACCTTGTTCAGTTTCTTTAAAAAACAAGGAGAATTTTCTCAATAACCAAACAAATATGCACACCGATGAAACCAAACTTCTCCTGTAGGTGGGGCAATGCCCACTTTTGGTGTAGGTCAATATTTCTGGTAACCCCCGAAATCTGCGTTAGCCCACCTGCCCTTAAAAGCGACCATATAGAAAATTTGCTTCCCCCCAACAAGGTAGTAGTTTATGTTTCTATTTTTAGTTTAAAAAAAAATAAATCTCAGACAGTTCTGTCTGCTCAGTACCTAAATTTGACGTTAAAATTTTTGAGTTTCACATTATATGTCAAGCTTTTTTCAAATGCAATTCCTTAAATATCTTGACAACGACTCAAAATAATTTTAAGGCCAAAAAACACGCCCACAAATATCAGAAAGAACTCTGTTATTCTGAGGTTCCGAGCTGTTGTTGGATGTTCTGATGTGGATAGCTCGATTTATCTGCTGCGGAGTTAAATTTACCTACTTCCTTGGCTGACAATGATCTATTGTGGATTTTGATAAACAGTGGCCTAAACTTTATAAAAATCAAAGAATAGAAGAAAAAAAATCTGCCTCGTGGTCGGGGGAAAATGCCACTATATACTTTTGTGCAATGTTTATGAAGTTAACACTTAGTGAAGATTCAAAACATTATTTTTATATCATGACCAACGTTTTAGATTTTTTGTAGTATTCACCTGAAAGTAAAAGACTAGTGGGTTTTTTTTTACACAATCAAAAAGTAGTACACTTCCTTTTGATCAGCAGAATATTCCTACCCTGGCAAACTCCAGAACACGACTCAACAGTATAGGTCTATAGATGAGTTAAAATAATTTGAATTTAAAAGATAATTTTACACGCCACCCTCCC
>NW_004798426.1:4990-7259 GCF_000002075.1 Aplysia californica
TCACCCCCCCCTCCCTTTTGCTCTCTTTGTCTTCCTTTCCCCACCCATTCTTTCTCTCTCTCTCTCTTCCTCCAGATGCCCCAACACACGCCCATGAGCTACCTCCAGCAGGCAAATGGACAAAAACACATTCCTCCCTCTCTTCCCTCCCACCTCCTCCTCTTTTCCTCCCTCCCCTCTTTTCCTTTCTCCCTCCTGTCCACCCTCTCTTCCCCCCTCTCTCCTTCCTCCCTCCTTCCATTCCTCCTTCTCCTCTTCCCTCTCCCCTCCTCGTCTTTTCTCTTCCTTCACTCCTTTTCTAACTCCCTCTCTTCCTCCCTACTTTCCCCCTACCATCCTCCCTCCCTCTTCCCTCCCTCTTCCCTCCCTCGATCAGTTCCAGAGTGTGCCTTCAGATGGCATCCCTCCTCACCAACACACACTCCTGCCCATACACGACGCGCGTGCAGGCGCTTTGCCACATCATGTGACCCCGAAAAATGATAAATGAGATCAAGCTGAGCCCCTAGGGGTCAGAACTCATCAATTACTTCCGGCCCTGCGCACGGGCAAGGGGGGTAAGCGAGGTCGGCAAACAGCGAGTGGGCCCCTCCCCCGTTATGGCGGATCTATATGCCCGCCTGTCACGTGGTAAAAGGCAAGGGGAATAACTCTTATTGCTAAACTCATCTTCCGCAAGTTGTTTCCTTCACAAGGGCGGGTGGGAAAAGGGAGGGGGAAGATTGGAATTGAAATTTCCAATTAGATAAGAAACCCCGGTACTATGTTGATTGCAGAAGGCAAATGAGCCCGCCTAATCCCCCCCATATTTACTCAGACAATTTGTAAAATTATTCCCCCGACAGTTATCAAATTAATTGAAGAGATAAACGCGATACGAGGCTTGGTGGCGGAAGCAAAATATTTCATTTATACTTTGAGTATCCACCCCGTGAACATCGGCACTCTAGTTTGAGTTTAGACTTTAGCCCACTGGATAATTTTTGATTTGTCATTTCAAGTGTTGTTGACTATATTACATACGTTTTTCAAGGAGGTCTTACTTCAATTTTCGAGCCGTATGGATTTGTTCTGACATCAGATAAGCGTCGCTAGTTACTTCAACTAAGTTTCTCGTCTGTACAGGTATTGCTATCTCAATATAATATTATAAGTGTTGTTTTTTTAAATTCCACACTGCTACGAACATCGAGCAGTGGTTCGCGGGTGGTAGGCAGGTGTCCTGGTGTGGTTTGCTCCTTTTTTCCCCCTATAAACTTCTATCGTCTTTATCTCTCCTAATTATGTTTTTGTGTTTGTTACTCCCTTGTAACACCTCTCATCTTTAGCACTCATATGACCTTAATGTATTGCAAGTGCTGTAAAACTCTTACTAAAACTAAAAGTAGCATTGGTTCTGGTAGGTTGTATCTGAGAATTCTAAAATTCTAGCTTGAGTGGTGAGGGTCGCACGTTTGAGACAAGTTGTGTGGCATCGTGGTGAAATCAGCCGCTTGTCTCACTCTAATATCAAAGAAACTGACGTTGTCCGGCCTGTTAGGCCTTAAAAAGAGTATTTGTGAGACATCATGATGAAATCATGCGCTTGTCAAAATAGTGACAACGAGAAAATGGCAATTTCCACCCCAGTTTCACAATTTTAAAAATCAAATTTGTACTTTTTGGCCCATAAACTTTATTATCCATTTAAAAACATATTTCTGCGTAGATTATTACTGAAAATCGTTGATTAAAGGCACAAAAGTGTACATTTTCACTTTCCATAGACTCTCAAGCTATGGAGGTCATTAAATTTTGGCGGCCATTTTCTCACTTATTTTACTTCTGAACCAAGACGATCGTCATTTTCTTCAATCGGAAATATCTCAGCTTCTATTCACGATAGACGAGGCTTTTTTTCCATCAATTGAAAGACAAATGAACAATCTGTAAGATAATACAAATAACTCCACAAGCTCAAAACTTGACGATTCCACCAAGTCGTGACACATTTATTTTTTTGGGTTGTTTTTAAGGCCCAAACCCTTGATAACCTCTTAAAACACATTTTAGCTTGGATTTTTACTACTTTTAGAACAATGTTGACCAACGACACACAAACACACACACACACACACACACACACACACACACACACACACAGACACACACACACTCTCACACACAAACACACACATACATATACACATACGCACACACACATAATATATACACACTCACGCACTTTTTCACACATGCATACATACTTACACAAACACACTCACAAACA
>NW_004798426.1:7416-10387 GCF_000002075.1 Aplysia californica
CACACACACACACACAAACACACACACACACACACACACACACATTGTAACTTTGCTTTTTCCAATGACACGAAAGCTTGGGAAGTCACCAAACTTTGGCGGCCATTTTCTCTCAAATTTTACCTCTGACACTACACGATCCGCATCTCTTTCAATCGATTTCAGTTCAAGATAGGGTGTTTTTTTTCCATCTATAGCAGGGGTCACGAACACGCTTTAAGGCAATACTAGTAACTTAACATGCCAAAAAAAAAGTAACAAACGCTTGATTCCACAGTGGTGTGATTAATAGTATACGAGGCAGTGTGGCGAAATTAGGCGCTCGTCAAAATAATGAATTCGAAGAAACCGTAATTATTTCCTCTAGTTTGTCAATTTTTATCGAATTTCTGTTTTTTGGCTCAACACCGTTTAGGTCCATTTAAAGACACATTTCTGTGGGGAGTTAACTGAAAAGCGTTGATTAAAATCGCAAAAAAAGTAAATTGTCAGTTTCAGTTTCCAAGGACTTTTAAGCTCTAGAAGTCTCCAAATTTAGGCAGCCATTTTCTTCCAATTTTTTCTCCGAAATCAGGCCTCCCAATGTCTTCAATCACTAATGTCTAGACTTTTATTTGAGATAGATGGATTTTTTTTGGGTCTGAAGCAAGACAAAACAACAAGTTCTAAAATTTTACCGATAACTTCACATGCCCAAAAGTTGGCGAATGTTCGCTAACTTTTAAACACTATTTTAGGGCTTTTAGTTCAGATATCATAATGCTAAAAATTAAACTGTTATTAAAAAAATACGAACATAACAGTATTTATTAATGTCTTTACTTTGGCGACAGAATATTTTCTTTTGCATCAGTTTCGTGGGTGGTTTGCGAGTGCTGATGTGGGGTTTGTTCCTTCATTTCTATCAAACGTCTATCTTTTTTATCTCCTGCCAATGATACGTTACACTCCAGCCTTCGGCTCTTATGTCCTATTTGTGTTGCAAGTGCTGTAAAACTCTTTCTAAAACTACAACTAAACGCCAGTGTTATATTTCTATTACTGTCAATACAGATTTACACTTGGAAACCGAACAAAGGCGGCATGGTTTGTCTCAGTTGTTGCGTTTACAACTCGCTGCCTATATAGTAGAATTAGAGAGTGCATTATCTTTGTGATTTCGAACTGTCTTTTAAGCATATTATTAGGTTGTTCAGAATCTTTGTGATTTCTAAATGTCTTTAAACGTATTAGATTGTTCAGGATCTTGTGATTTTTAAAAGATCTCTTCGGTTATCGTTCCATAGCCTGAAAGTCAGAAGAGGTCCGTCTTCTCCCCGTTTCCAGTAGTCGTTATGCTGGTTGGGGGCTTTGAGGACAGTTGTTGTTGGGGGGGGGGGTTGTTTTTTGTTTGTTTGTTTGTTTCCTTTACAAAATAGCAAACATAGTTCTGCAAATTATTCTAAGAGCAAGCAAGCTTCTAAATGAAGTAAGTAATGTCGATGAGAGAGTAAACTACGTGCAATCATAGTGTTAGTTCTTTATTGCTCTAGGTCTCGGAAGCCACAAGTGGCTTACGGGTAATCAAGGCTCGGAATAAGCACTTTGTGAAAAATAGTTTAAAAAGGTAAGGTATAAGTTGAACGCCTGTATCAATAGTATTAGGTTGTCCAAAAGGCGGGACCTCCAAGTTTTACGTCCATCTCCGAAAGAACCAAGCCTAAAAGGAATTTTGTGTAAAGTGCCTTTTCCAAGGACACACCGTCGGATCGAGTAGAGGCTCGAATCCCCGAAAGTTAACGATGCCACCAATCATTTGAAAATATCATGTTCAAATCCAGATTTGTTTAATGTGACCCGCCCACTCATATGACCGTGTGAAGTTGCCAGCGCCGTAAACCATATACAGAAAAAGAGCCGGATTGATAGTGGTAATAACCACAAACCAACAGAAAGACGTTATGAATAATTTACCGCCTTTGAAACCAGGCGACCCCAACTCCTTCATTGTCAAATATCTCGACTTTTGTTGAAGCTAGAAGGGTATTATTTTCATCAGTAGCTCGGCAAATGAACAAGCTGGTAAACATTATATATTAGCAGAATCCCACATACACGAAAATATTGACAAACACCTGGCTCCACCTCCTCGTCATGACAAACGATAGAAGTACAAATCCCCCTAAGTCTAGGTACTTCCAAAATGGCTTGAGAGCAATCAAAAGTAATTTCTGTGCTGGTGGTTGGCGGGTGCTCTGATTTGGTTTACTCCCTCTTTCCTCTATCTAACATCTATCGCCTTGATCTCTCCTCCTTTTGTGTGTTTGTTACTCCCTAGAAACACCTCTACCTTCAACACTTACACGACTTTATTGTGTTGCGACGAGTGCTGTAAAACTCTTTCAAAAACCATAACTAATAGGTAGAAAAAGGTGATGAACAAAGTTGAATGTGTGGAAGCTTCTAATGTTGATCCGTGGGTTGTTAAAACAGATTTCTGGAGCGAAGCGGTTTGTCTCTGTCACAAATTATAGTGGACATGTGTGAAATAAACAAAAGTGCATTTTGCAAAAATATCTTCAAAGCTACGCATAGTGATAGACATTTACCAACAGAAAAACATTGTAAATATATGAATACAATCCAAGTGGGGTTACATTTTGCTTGGTGCTGCCTGAAATACTCCACACCTGCCATAGTATTATCGTGAGTCTGCGGGTCCCATTCATCCTCTTCGGAGAGTCTATTGAAAATCTTAAAACCTCGACCACCCCCCACCCCCGCACCCCTCCAAAAACACACAAAAAACAACAACAAACAAACAAACAAACAAAAAGCAAAAACAAAACAACAACAACAACAACAACAAAAGAACAAAAAACATAAACAAATAAACAAAATAAACAACAGCAACAACGAACAATTACAACAACAACAAGATAGATAGATAGATAGATAGATAGATAGATAGATAGATAGATAGATAGATAGA
>NW_004798426.1:13362-14459 GCF_000002075.1 Aplysia californica
GTGTGTGTGTGTGTTTGTGAATGTGTGTGTGTGTGTGTGTATGGGGTATAAAACAGAAGTTCGTTTATTCGTGTCGTGAATCAGAGAGGCTGACTCGGGGAAAGCCCTACACTATACCCACTTATGAAGCATACTTCACTTTCAAAGCTAAATACATTGTACGTCATCTGACTTTGGGCACATTAATAATACATGTACGTTACATGAACGGTCACTTAAGTACACAGCGGGGCCGTGAGCCCTTTGTTGCGCAGTAGTGAAGGGGTTAAGGTATTCAAAGAATTGCATTCGAAAAAACTTGACAGGTCGCTACCTCTGTACCTAGTTTTGAGAAATTTGATGTTTAAAAAAACCCAAAAAAAAAACGAGTTTCCAAACATATCAAGCTTTTTCGAATGCAGTTCTTTGAATAGCTTGATAACGACTCTGAATAATTTTATGATTTTGATAGAGCAGACAGAACATTTGGTTTCTGACCACGTGGTCTTAGTAAATCAAAACGACCAAAAATATCAGATAGAAATTTGTAATTCTGAGGTAGTAAAGTTGTGAAACTAAATATTTTGGTAGTCAAATTTCTCAAAAATAAGTACAGAGCAGATACAACTTTGTAATTCCAAGGTAGCGATCATTAATTAAAAAGCCATCGTGCATGACGTCACTGAAACCTATATGAGGGCGCAGTAGGAGTTAACAAAATAACGCTGGTGTATGCGTGCACATTAGGTCAGATAAGTACCGAACAGAGGGTCAAAGTTTACTATCACTTCTTCTGCTTTTGTAAGAGTTTACGGCACTTGCAACAGAATGAGGGTCATAATATAATCGCCGAAGATTGGAGGGGTTACTGTTACTATTTTTGCAGCAAATATTACGAACAATTGCTTGTAATAAAAACTCTACATTTTTGGCCGAGATAAGTAACTACAAACCTACGGGTTTTAAAATGTTGTTCTAAATATAGATGTAGATCTTAATTACACTCTCATCGACACGACTTAGATGATTTAGGAGGCGGGCTTCCTACTCTGTCAGGGTCGACCCGCGCTGATAGGAATACTACGTCACGGCATAAAGACCAAGATACTGGATAAACT
>NW_004798426.1:15308-16626 GCF_000002075.1 Aplysia californica
TGCTGCTGTTTGTTGCTGTTGTTGTAATTAATGTTGTTGTTTTTTCTCTTTGTTATTGTTGTTGCTGCAGTTGCTCCTGCTGCTTCTGCCGCTGCTGTTGTTGTTATTGTTGTTGTTAATGTAGTTGTTGTTGTTGTTGTTGTTGTTATTGTTGCGGTTTTAATATTTATTTGTCATCATTGTGATTATTATTCACACATCGGAAGTAACTTTATATACCGTTTAATTTTAGATCAGCTATGAAGTCTTTTAGACTTCTATAATAAGTCTTTTGCAAAATGGGGAACACTGTGAACAATTCATAAAGTAAATATTATTACCCTATAACGGCGCTCTCAACGGCATAAGGTCATATTATTTTGAGCGCGTGGGGCATATTAAACATTTATTTCAGTTCGTTAGGCATTTAAAGTTTTACCCGGGTGGCTGCCGAAGCCTGCTCTTATCAATTTTGGACCACCGAGAAATCTTTAACGTAATCAACGTGCACACCTCCGAGATTTATCGCCCGTATCCGAGAAGGCTAGGTGTTAGATCTTATCTACCCTGAGATCAGGGGTGGGGCTGAAAGACAGCAGAAAGAAGAATCCAAGGAGACGCAGTAGATAAAGCAACAGAAAAAGCCAGCAGCCCAGAGGAGGGGACAAAGGGGAGAGGGGGATGGGGGCAGAAAGTGGAGACGAAAGCAGACGACAGAATCTGGTTAGAGAGCAGGAAAGGAGATGAAAGTAGAATTTAAAAAATGGAGAAGAACATTTTCCTTCACTGTCAAGTTTCGAACCCGGGACCAATTGAATGAGAGGCGTTACACTGTGCCTCTAAACCACGAGACCCCCCTAGTAAGGCTTTTACGGCACTTGCAACACAAAATGGTCAGCACAAGTGCCGACGATCAGAGGTGTTACAAGAGAGTAACAAACAAACAAAAGAAAGATAAGGATTGTAGATGTTTGATACGAAAGAAGCAAACCACACAAAAGCACCCACCAACCACCCTCGGGGGGTCACTCAGTTAATTAAACAGATGTTCGTACCGTCGACTAATTATGTTGAAGAGGTATTTAAATTTATTTCAGATGACGAGACGAGTCGATTTTGATGTTGCTAGTTACTATGTATCGTGAGCAGGTTCTTTATAGGGTGAACATAAAAATACATGTAATAATATTATTGTCGTTCAGTCTGAGTGATTGGTTGTCTTGTGATTGCCTTTATTTGTCTTTTTTGTATTTTGGTAAGTGTTTTAAGGCACTCGTAACTGCATAAGGTCATATGAGCACCATTTCGGTTACCTCATACAGCTGGGGTTTTTTTTTTT
>NW_004798426.1:21705-24198 GCF_000002075.1 Aplysia californica
ACACACACACACACACACACAGAGAGACACACATACACTCAAACACACTGAGCCAGCTTATAAATTCCTGTCATAGCTTCATAATATTCATCATTACTTTGAGGTGCTTTAACAAAAGCTTTATGACTCAAAGCACCATGGACGCATATGTTACATAATCTGAAACACAACAACCTATTGCTGCGTGCGGCTTTTACAACTTTCTCAAAGACTTCCTCGACAATAGCGCACAATACTGTGAGGCTGAAAAGCCGTAATTTGTCTTTCCCTGAAGCTTTCAACTCCCAGGGAGACCGGGGATCCATCGTCAGCTGCCTACAGACCGGAGTTGCAGGTTTCGATTTCGTAGGAGGTCAGACCAGTCCCAGGAGAGGGTAACTGAGAAGGCTAAATTGATTATGACCTTCAACTTGATAGTTGTTTAGCGTCCGTAGTTACGGCGGCGAGTCATGGCGAGGAGACTTCTGTCGTGAGTGAGTTCAGGGCGATTAGGGTGCAGGATTTATGAGTATTTGTCTCGCTACCGCTGGTACTGATGGTGTGAGTCGGTGACAGTTTTTGTTGATTCATGGGAAGTGTTGAGGAGTTTGTTTAGAGCGGCACGGTTAGTTTGGGGGAGAAAGAGGGGGGGGGTATGAAGAGAAAATGGGGAGTGGGGGGAGGGGTAAGAAAGTAATACGGGAGTGGGATGGGACGAAAGGAATTTAAGAAGGTTTGGGTGTGTGTGCGTGCGTGTGTGTGTGTGTGTGTGTGTGTGTGTGTGTTTGGGGTTGGGGGTGAGTTGGAGGGGGTTGTCTAGGTGGTAAGAAACTAAAGCAGGTTTATTGTTGTGTTGGTGTGTGAGGATTACAGTGAATGACTTGTGCTTGGGAGGATGCTGGGTGGGAAGTGGGCATTAGGGAAGGGAATGGCGGAGAGAGAGAGAGAGAGAGAGAGAAAGAGAGAGAGAGAAGGTGTGTGTGTGTGTGTGCGCGTGTGTGTGTGAGTGAGAGAGAGAGAAAGAGAGAGAGAGAGAGAGAAAGAGAGAGAGAGGGGAGTAGGGGAGAAGAGGAGAGCGTGGGAGAGATGAGGCATGAGGAGAATGAAGAGAGGAAGGAAGGAGAAGGGGAGGCTGAAATAAGAGAAAAAGAGAATTGATTAAAAGAAAAGAAAATGAAATAGGGACGTGGAGAGAAAAAAATAAAGAATTGGTAAGTGGAGACAGTACAGGAGGGATAGAACAAGATAGGGTGAGCGTGAAGGAAGGAGAGAAAAGGGAAGAAGTGAGGGGGATGGGGGGTTACGAAAAGGCGTTGTTTAAAAAAAGAAGAAACTGGGAACCGGAACGAACAATTTATGATGTAACCTTTTCTCGCTGCTAATTCATTTTTTTAAAAAGCTGCTGCAGATCTTTGTATCTAGTTTTGTGTGGGGAGTTGTTGTTTTTTTTGTTGTTGGTGTTTTTGTGGCTTCTTTTTTTTGGGAGGGGAGGAGAGGGGGAGTGTGTTTTTTGTTTTGTTTTTTTACTCTAAGACAGCAGTCAGAGCCAGTGCACTGCAGTCACGATAGAAGACAATTCTGTGTTATTCAGTGCCAATACTCTTGATCTTGAAAGTTTCAATGTTCTGGAGATGCTAGTAATTATTCTAATGGCTTTGACATTTTGCCTTCTCTTTGGTTATGCTGTTCTTGTTTTGATTGTGGCTATTGTTAAATGTAAAATAAACCGATCTCTTCGCCTCCCCCCTTTCCTTCCTCGATGCAGACAAACACATTAAACATCTTGCACTCAGACGTGTATGTGTGTGTTTGTGTTTGTTTATGTGTGTGAGTGTGTGCGCGTGTGTGTTTATGTGTGTGTTTATGTGTGTGTGTGCGTGATTCTGCGTGTGTGTGTGTGAGTGTGTGTTTGTGTGTGCGTATGTTGTGTTTGTGTGTGTGAGTGTGTGTTTGTGTCTGTTTGTGTGTGTGTGTGTGTGTGTTTATGTGTGTGTGTGCGTGTGTGTGTGTGCGTGAGCGTGTTCGTGCGTGTGTTTGTGTGTGTGTTTGTGTGTGTGTGTGTGTGTGTGTGTGTGTGTGTGTGCGCGCGCGCTAGGGGGAGGGTTAGGTAGTGGTGTTGTCGAGCCCTGAGTGATATGCCTTTAAACAACGCCATACGTTGCCCTCTCCACCAAGGGGAGAGAAGAAAAGAAGTCTGTCCTCAGAGTAAGGTCCCCTGGCGCTGCTTGCGTGCTTGCTCCCCACTGTAGGGCGCCCGGGGACCTCCCGGAGAACAGCAATAAAATGGCCGACAATAAAGGCGGGGAAATGATCCCATAATGCATGGCAAGTGACGATATCCGCGTTGCTGCAAGGGCGACAATCTATTTTTATTTCCGGCGTAAATCAAAACAATAGCGCATGGAAACCGCTCTCCTACTTTGCTCTAAGTTCGAGTCGGGAGAAAAATGTGAAAAGGTGGCTGGCTCGTTGAAGGAGAGAAGAAAAGGGAAGTGGTGGGGAAGGGAAAAAAAG
>NW_004798426.1:24894-26180 GCF_000002075.1 Aplysia californica
GGGGCGGAGGGGATTTATTTGCGAACTGTTAGTTAAGTGCATACGTGTTTTTTATATTCGTACAGAAGTTTTTGTTTGTGTTGTTTATTTTTTTGTTTTTGTTTATGCTTTCGTTAATGTTGTTGATTGCAATGATGACAGTACTGTTGTTGTTGCTGTTGTTGCTGTTGTTGTTGTTGTGGTGGTGGTGGTTGTTGCTGTTGTTGTTGCTGCTGTTGTTGTATTTTTGTTGGGGTTAATAATAGTTTGTTACTTCTTGACGTAGACAGGCTTCTGGGGTTTAAAAATAAACAAATGAAAATAAATTACAATTTTAGTGATTCCAGAAGGGCAATTTGGTTTACAATTATGGCAAAGATATACACATACCTGCATACATACATAATTATAAATACGTACATATTATTATATAAATGCATTCACATATACCTGCATAAATACACAATTACAACAATTGTACAGAAAAGTCTACAACTATGCCATTGTTTAAGAAGCAGACTCTTCGCCGCTGGACGCGGAAGACGTGGGTTCGATTCCTTGACAGAGATTTCTTTTAAGCTGGGGCATCTCAGTCTGTTGTGAAACATGGAACGCATCTCAGACTTGCAAAAAGAGGATCCAGGTTTTCTTGAACAAGTGTTTAAGAAGATTCTGAGGATCAGATGAACAGATAGGGTCACCAACGAGAAAGTGTTAAAGGAAACAAGAGAGATCCCAGTCAGTGATGGGGTGGGAAGAAGGCGGTGGCAATGGATTGGACATACTCTAAGGAAGTCAGACAGCTGCATAACAAAGGACGTGTTGGATTGGAATCCACAGAGTACAAGATCAAGGGGAAGACCGCGTGGAACCTCGAGAAAAATCACAGAAATTGATGTACAGAAAAGTGGGAAGTCATGGAATAACACCAAGAGCTAGAGGCTAGTTCAGGATAGAGAAAGGTGGAAAGTGTTATTTCGTGGCCAATATCATGATGCAAGGGGGTGGGGTTGGGGGGATGAAGATGACGATATCAGTCTGTTTGATGGTATGCTATCAGGCATGGAGGTCTGGTTGGGCCCGACAGGCAGGGACGAAGCAGCCCGACCGTTAAATGATCTAATTAGTGTCGGTGCTGGCGTAAAAGATCCCCAGTTATCTGGTTGTGGTTAGCGATGTTGTCGTTTTTCATTATCGCTGCTTTTGCTTCTGTTGTTGTTGCTGGTGGTGAAGGTGCGTGGCTGTTGGTGTTGTTGTCGTTGTTGCTATAATCGTCTTGTGAGTCTCTCTCTCTCTCTCTCTCTCTC
>NW_004798426.1:27679-35279 GCF_000002075.1 Aplysia californica
ATCTTGAATACAAGTCGAGATATTTACGAAAGAAGGAGATGGGGGTCACCTGTTTTCAGAGGTAAAATTAGTGAGAAAATGGCCACGGAAAATCTACATTTTCTGTGTCTTTAATCAATGTTTTTCAGAAAAATCCACACAGAAATGAGTTCTTTAATGGGCATGAAAGGTGTTGAGCCAAAAAACAAAAATTTAATAAAAATTCACAAACCTGCGGAAAAATGCAAGCTTCTTCATTTTGATTATTTTGATGAGAGCCTGATTCCACCACGCTGCCTTACATTTGTCAAAGTGCTTCTTTTTTTACTCAAAATAAACTATCAAACAAGCAGGGAAACATAATCGTGTATCGTTGGTGGTTCGTGAGTCGTGAGTGCTCTGGTGTGGTTTGCTCCTTATTTCCTATCAAACATTTACCGTCTTTATATTTCTCCTTTTTCTTTTATTTGTTTGTTACTGTCTAGTAACACCTATTGTCTTTGGCACTTAAATGATACAATATTTGAGTTTGCAAGTGATGTAAAATGTATACTGAAACTATAAGTCTTCCTTTGCCGTACTCGTTATATTTCAATTCTAATCGTGTGTAACACGCTGCCAAGGAAAGCAAGCAGCACTTAGCATGTACCACTGAATTGGGATGAAAAGAACCCCACACAAACAAACAGCAACCCCCGGGGCAGCACCACTGACTGTAGTGTCTTTAGGCAATTCCCAAAGGGGGAACATTTCTTGTTCAGGCACAGTAGAATTGTAAATGGGCTGATTCATGTCACGCTCATAACTGTGCCTGATCTACAACAGTGAACTGCCGCTTTTTCTTTCCAAATTCTTACTGTTGTCATTTTCCTTTATTTCTTTTGTGTGTTTGTCACTCTCTTGTGACCTGCTAATTTGGGGTGCCTTGATAGTCGAAGCAGACCTTGTGCTGTTGAAGCTAGAGAGGTGAGCAGTCTAAGTCTGATTCCCTGTAAAGACTTCTCTGTTGACACCCACCCCTTGGCGCTCATATGACCCTATGCAGTTGCAAGCGCCGTAAAACCCTCTACTGTGAAAAAAAAAACCAAAGAAAAAAAAAACAAACAGCAAAAAGAATTGAGGGTTATTATATTGCATAAAAAAGAAAAAAAAACAATTCTGGTTCCCACTTAAAAGTAATGCGATACCCGCTTTATTTATTTAAAGCAACTTTGGCACTTATATTATGACCTTATTGTGTTGCAAGTGGCGTATAACTCTAACTAAAACTGAAGCTAAAAGCATGTTTTGCAACATTTTAGACGTTTTATGTGTTTCCAAGACCGATACAAATAACTCCACTGCCTTGCGGCAAAGCATAATCTTCATAAAAAACATTTTGACAAGTTGGAGAGATATTATGCTCTAAAACAACCCCACCCAACCGCTAAAAGAAAGAAAACGTAGAAAGAAAGAATGAAAAAAATTTACAGGGTTCTAAAGGCATTAGAAAATACACCTAACTCGCTTCTGGAGCTACCTTTGCACTACAAATTAAGGTCGGTGAACACTTGTTTCCCCCAATATTTATTAACAAATTCTTTTTATATTTGTTTATCTTGCTGTTTGTAGTTGGGCGGCTGTGTTTGTTTTTTTTTCTTTTAAAGAAGAGAGACGAATTCTGACTTTATTTTTGTTGTTGATGTTTTTAAAAATTCTGTTTTACTATTTTACTTGGGGGGGGGGGGGTATTTTATTTTTGTTTTGTTTTTTAAAGGATTTTTGTTGGTGGTTGTTTTTGTGGATTTTTTGGGGGGACACGAGGAAGACATTGTCTTTAACGTAAGGAATATTTCTATAATTGTTTCTCAGAATCACAATAATATTGTTATTTTAGTTTTTTGTTTTATTTGGTGCCTCTCGTACTACAAATGAGCCAGCTGTCAGAAGCTATATAATGACAGATGACAATGGACCACAAGATATCACAAACAGGCTACCAATTGAGTGAAAGCATACAAGAAAGAAATTGAAAAATAAATATATAGATAGACGAACAGGTGTTGGACTTGCCGTGCCCTGCTTTGAAAACATTATGAGAATGAAACTGGTTTTTTTAAACCAGTCGCCTGAAACGTTCCCTGAGAACTGTTTTTTTTTAAATTTCAAAAGTATCTTAGGATGTACTTTTTCAAAATATTGATTCTGTCCAGAACTGGTCGGTTTTGAAGTGGAGTGGCTTCGTGTGAATTGAAATGATGATAATAATGCTGTTTAATTTTCATAATTTAGTAAGAGTATAATGGAATTTGCAACACAATTAAATTGTTTAAGTGCCGGAAGTTTGAAATGTTACTAGAAAGTAGCTTATAAAGAAAAGGAGATGGACGAATAAAGACGATAGATGTTTGACAGGAAAGATTAGAGAGCAAACCACACCAGAGCACCTGTCAACCATCCACTGATATAAAGTGAACATCTTGCTCCCTACCAACATTCAAGATAACCAAATAGCTTACAGTTTGATGGCCAGCTGATGTGCTGGAACTACTCACGTTAAGATGGTATCACAGTTGAACCTCATACTCAAAGCGAATTGACGATAAGTAAAAGGTTTTGTCCAATTTCGTTGCAAAGAAGGTTGACAGAATACATAACTATATCGCTGAAAAAGAAATGATTAAGTTATGAGTAACAAAACAAAACAAAACAAAAAATAATAAAAACCCAAAGAGTTGAAAATTATTGCAATAATGAATAACGCTTACTAAACAGTCAGTTATTCACTTTTACAAGAAGAGAAACACTGCAAAGAGCACGTGCATTAATTAAACTATTGTCTCAGTACAGTGACCTCTGGGGGTCATCTCCACTCCAGACGGGGATACAGTTGTCAAAGGGAGGGGACCGGACAGTCACACCCAATTAACCCTTTAAAGAGAGCCCAGATTCCTTCTGGATAATAATAATGTTGGAGCCCACTATAAAACCGCCCGAAGTTCTATTCCAATATGGCTCTTTGCTGACAAAACCAATCTGGGAGACTTGATCGGAAATAAGGACCTTGCACATCTAGTTCTCGCTGGCAAAACTGAAGGCAAACGAGTCAGGGGTAGACTTAAAGAAATTGATTTGAAGAGCCTAAAAAGTTGGGTGACATGGAAAGAGTAGGTTAACGTAGCGTTTTCTAGAGCATCCGAGCATATGAATGAATGGCGAACAATGATCACCGATGTCTGTCGTAGATCTACTGGCACTCGAGGATGATGAAGGCTGCTTGGTGAATCTGTTTAGCAGTTTGATACAAGAGAGGACAGTGTTAGATCTAGTATTTTGATTGCAAACAGAATCAGAAGTATGAAAGATCTAAATACGACTATGAGTGTTATTAATTAAATTCTGCCAGGGAAGCTGATACATTTTCTGAAGGTTATCGGGTTTGTGGGTGAAACAACACATTGGAAAGAGCATATATTATTGTCATGGAAGGGTATTATTATGTTCTTTACTATTTTTTTCTTATCAACAATGTTATTTTCATTACCGTAGATCTAACTATAAAGGTGATAATTGTTATATATATATATATATATATAAAATTATTATTATTATTATTATTGTTATTATTATTATTATTATTATTATTATTATTATTATTATTATTATTATTATTATTATTATTATTATTATTATTATTATTATAATCAAAATTATTATT
This sequence comes from Aplysia californica, assembly GCF_000002075.1. Classification (NCBI taxonomy): domain Eukaryota; kingdom Metazoa; phylum Mollusca; class Gastropoda; order Aplysiida; family Aplysiidae; genus Aplysia; species Aplysia californica. The sequence continues at coordinate 31,356 of NW_004798426.1, forward strand.
ATTATAATAAAAATTATTATATTATTGTTGTTGTTGTTGGCATTATTGTTATTCTGAACACAATCCTCATAATGACTATTATCATTATCATCTTCATTACTGTGTGCGGGGTTCGTGGAGGGGAGTGCATAAGTTTTAAAATTGTGCAATTTTGAGTGTTCAGGTAGGCCCTATTTGTGATCTATAAACCAAAAGGATAGAGCTTGATGTTTCTCGTGACACATTTTTATGTCCTACTATGCATGTTTAAAAAACCCCTGCTGCAATCGAACATACCAGAAAAAAAATGCTCAGATCTCTCCAATGTTTGTTAGACATAGTTATAAGTCACTTTTAGAGCATTTTAGAATATTTACGATCCAGTTTGAGTCTCCATGCTAGGCCCAAGACACCAAATAAAGCTGTGTGGTGTGGTTCCAGTAGATAAGCGCGTATGCGCTCAAATTTCAATCTTATGCATTCGCAAGCGCCGCAAAACTCTTGTTTCTGGGGGTTGGAGGGCATCACTGGTAGGTCCTACTTGATGTCCTTCTTCTTGACTTTCCTTCTATTTTTTATTACTGTCTGTGTGGCGTCAGAAGCCTAGTAGTTAGATTACTGAACTCGTAAACGTGAGATTGAGGGTTTGGGGGTTCGAGCCTCAGCTCTGTCTGACTTTGTATCCTTGGGAATGGAAATTTACATTATTTTCCGACTTGGCTTTGTACTTTCGGAGATGGATGTTAAACTCGAAGGTCTCGTCTTTTAAATAACCTTATAGTGTTCATAGGGGCGTTGAACCTACACCATTTTCACAATGTTTTCTGCGTGTCTGTTTTATGTATACTTTTTTTCCAGCACTAAATGACCATTATTGTATCGATGAGTTTCTCAAACCAATTTGAACAGCTAGTAGAAGAATAGATATGTTAAAGGAAAAGCTTTATTCCCAAGAGGAAATTGAACTCGTACCCTTTATGGGCAATGCAAACTATATAGCTACTACACCACATATATTTATCTTATTTTATTTTAAAATATTGTTGTTCTTACATCCCAATGGACACAGTTCAGATTATAATTTAGTAAACGGGCTTCCGACCTTGCCTGTCAGCGCTGACCCGGGCTGACAGGGATGTCCAATGTCCGAGCAGAAAAAATAAATGAGACACAAGATAAAACTTTGTCTTCGCTTGGGAACTGAACTCGTGAATCAAACTCGGGGATCAAACTCGGGAATTGGACTCGGGGGGGGGGGGGGGGGGCGAAACCAGGAATTGGTCTGGGGATCGCACTCAGGCCTCCTGCGTGGGACAGCGACGTGTCTAACAGCTACGCCATAGAGGCCAGTTCTAACGCCAGTCTGTCCACTGTAAGAGAGCGGAGACTTCAAAGGTCGCCTCCCCGAGTGGTCACAGTCCTCCAAGTCCCCGGAGAGAGGATGAGACAGAGAGGGACGTCTGAGGGGAGGTCACATGATCAGAGTGTGGGGGGTCACATGATCACTCCAGCCTGTCACCCGTGTCAACAGGCACAGGTGGCGACACCGTGTGTGCGCGCGAGCCGGGTCGTCTGATGCTCTCCAACGGAGATTACAGGGGTTAGAGGTCACGGAGAGACCCCAGTTCCCCCTCCCGTCCCCACCCCCCCTTCTACTTTTTACACACACGAACTCTACTCGGAGTCCTGTCTAGGGGATCTGATGGTTCGGGCGAGTGGCGAGTATCCTTTGAAGGGGACACAATGGGGAGTCGCTCATTACGAAGGTCTGTGTGTGGGGTTTTGTGTGGGTGGCTTGTGTGAGGGGTTATGTGAGGAATGGTTTGTTTGAAGGATTATAATGTGTGGGTGGGTTGGGTGAGGGATTATAATATGTAGGATAGTAGGTTGTTTGAAGGGTTAAGTGTGGATGAGTTGGGGGAAGGATTATAATGTGTGGGATTGTGGGTTGTGTGAGAGATTAAATGTGTGGGATAGTTTGTGTGAGAGGGCTGTACCAATGCTTTGAAAAGGGATGTCTCACTATTGTCTCCCTTAAGTCTTTGAAAAATATAGGTGTTTTTACGATCCCATAGACACAATTCAAATTTTAGATCTCGTAGATCTCAGGGCTGAGAGGGATAAAAAAATCCAAGCCAAAACCCCGAGTTACTCAATAAAAGTTATTGCTGCCTTGTCTGCCTTAGAGTGAGTATTTCCTTCAAGGTCTGTTGGCGTTTAATATAACCAAAGGATATGCTTAAGTAGTAGGCTGGATTGTTCGCTACCTTAGAATTACAAAGTTATATCTGGCCAGTACTTCATTCTGAAAAATATGACGTAAAAATATTTCGTTTCACAAGTCAAGTTTTTTCAAATGCATTTCTTCGAATATCTCAATAATGACTTCGAATAGTCTTACTATTTTGATACAGCAGACAGAACATTTGGTTTCTGACACCATGGTCTTCGTTATTCAAAACCGCCAAAAATTTGCTATAGAACTTTGCAATTTTAAGGTAGCTATTAAAATTTGTCAATTTTGTTTTCGATGATTCTGTCTTAGACAAGCCATGCTTTAGTCTGTGGTGCCTTTGCGATAGGGGCTTTGTTGTGATCAATGGGGGTGAAGGTGGTGGTAGTTGCACATTCCTGGTGAATTCAGAAAAGGGCGAAACGTCGAACAATCTGTGTGTGTGTGTGTGTGTATGTGTGTGTGTTTGTGTGTGTGTGTGTGTGTGTGTGTGTGTGTGTGTGTGTGTGTGTGTGTTTGTGTGCCTGGAAGAAGGTCCCAGTTTTCGGAAAAAGCTATTTTTGACCAACGAAGTGAAAACGCCAAAACAATCCTCTCAGGTCAAAAATTTAGTTCCATCAGGAAACACAAGTTTATCAATTTCTTGATAATATTATTGGAATGATTTTATTATATTTTAGTCTAAATCTTTTTATGAGTTATTTTTGCAACACGTTGTTCTTCATCAAGGTTAAAAAATTAATGTGATAGAAATTTGGGGGTTTTCTCTCCAAACTTTGTTTTTACACCTTGCATTACAAAATGTGGCATATGTTTAAAACTATTCAACATAATATTATTATTGAAAAACATTCTTAAAGCAGTATGTTCAGCACTGAATTTGCTACAAGAATGTGACCTTATTTTAATATCCAAAATCTCCTACAACTGGAATCTCTCTCCAGGTACACTCTCATTTTTTAAAGCAACTTTTCAGAAAATTTATGAAATACCAAGTCTTCATATTGTACTTAAAATACAGGAGTGATGATGAGGGTGGGGGTGGTGGTAGTGATGTTGCTGACTATAGTTTCATAGTTGATGCGAGTTCTGCAGATGTTTGTGTTATGTTGCTGATGTTCCTGCTGCTGCTACTGGATGACTATGATAAGGGGGAGTGGAGGAAGAGAAATTTATTAAGGAATGGATCCCATCTACCTCTCATTCCATCACTCTTTACATCTTCTTATTGCATTGTAATAATATTGATTTAGATTTGTTGACTTTCAAAAGTAATAGTCAACCTCAAACCAAGCACACACACTCTCTCTTCCCCTTTCCATCTTTCCCTGGCTGACTGAATGGCAGTTCATTGACACGGTAAAAATAAAACAAAACGCAAAAAAAAAACAACCCTCAAATTATCACCTATTGTATTTGGTGGCTGTGGTTGCCGCTGCTGCTGTTGTTTTTGTTGTTGTTGTTGTTGTTGTTGTTGTTGTTGTTGTTGTTGTTGTTGTTGTTTTTGCTGTCGTCGTCGTCGTCGTTGTTGTTGGGGGTGGTGATTGTAGCAGTGGCAAAGAATTAAGATAGGAGTAATATTGTTGCTGTTTTCGACCATTCTGTTTTTTAGTTTGTATTTTCTTTGGGTTTGGTGTGGGTGGGTGAGGGTTAGAGAGACGGAGAGAGAGAGAGAGAGAGAGAGAGAGAGAGAGAGAGAGAGAGAGAGAGAG
>NW_004798426.1:36802-39850 GCF_000002075.1 Aplysia californica
GAGAGAGAGAGAGAGAGAGAGAGATCTTAGGTGACAAGGAAGATGATGAACGGATAAAAAGACATTCATCTAACCCGCCCCCCTCAATCCGAAGCAAAAAAGCCGACCAGGGCCTAGCCCCGTCTCTAAAAAAACTAAATTGTATCCATTGGGACCTAAAACGTCTACTTAAAAAAATAGCGAGAGCAGAGTTCTGTCTGATAGTTTTGGCTGTGTTGAGCAACTAACACCATGAGGTCTTAAAACCGAAAGTTCTTTCTTTCTATCAAAAGTGTAAGATTATTCGGAGTCGTTATCAAGATACTTAAAGAATTGTATTCGAAAAAGCTTGACACGTTGTGAAACTCAAAGTATATGGGAGGCAGCGTGGTGGAATCAGGCTCTTGTCAAAATAATCAAAGTGAAGAAACTTGCATTTTTCCGCAGGTTAGTGAATTTTTATATAATGTTTTTTGGTGCAACACCTTTCATGCCCATTTTCTGAGTGGACTTTTCCGAAAAACGTCGATTAAAGGCACACAAAATTTTAATTTCCAGTTACCACGGGCTCTAAAGCTAAGGAACTAACTAATCTTTGGCGGCCATTCCTCACTAATTTTACCTCTGAAAACAGGTGACCTCCATCCACTTCCTTTCCAAATATCTCTACTTGTCCTCAAGATAAATGGATATTTTTTTCATCCAAATAAAGACAAGTGAACAAGCTTTAAGATGAACGATACCAATAACTCTAAATGCCCCAAAATTGACGAGAGCCTGATTCCCCCACGCTGCCTCACATATGACGCCGAATTTCTCAAACCAGGTAATAAGCAGATAGAACGTTGTAATTCTAGGTTAGCGATTTGTCTTTTCACGATTGTTTCATCAGCGAGCGGCCCACGTTGGCTTCTTCATGAACTACATCGTTCAATTTCTTTTCCTTTCAATGAACTCCCAGCATTCTCCCAAGAAACTACGACATTTCTATTGCTTCTAATTTGCTTTCACTGTCTTTAGCGATTGTCCAGCATTTACAGTCGTATTTAAGAGTTGACCAAAGGCAGCTTTCAGAACATTTATTTTGGTGGTCATTGAAATGTTTCTGTTTTTCAGGATTGGGCTCATTTTTATGAAACTGTATTTAGCCGTTGCAATTCTTCGTTTTATTTATATGGGACAGCCGTCGTAAGATGCAATTAAATAACATCCAAAATATCTAAACTCGTTAACGTGTTGGATCTATTGACCTTAGTTTATCACTTTGCTATCCCAGAATTACAATGTTCTACATGTACTGTACTTGTGAGGCAGCGTGGTGGAATCAGGCTCTCGTCAAAATAATCAAAGTGAAGAAACTTGCATTTTTCCGCAGGTTTGTGAATTTTTATCAAATTTTGTTTTTTGGCTCAACACCTTTCATGCCCAGTATAGAAATACTTGCTGTGTGGATTTTTTCGAAAAACGTTGATTAAAGGCACAAACAATGTAAACTTTCTGTTACTACGGACTCTTAAGCTAAGGAAATAACTAATCTTTGGCAGCCATTTTCTCACTAATTTTACCTTTGAAAACTGGTATCCGCACCTCCTTCATTTGCAAATGTCTCGATTTGTATTCAAGATAAATGGATATTTTTTTCACCCAAATAAAGACGCTTTAAGATGATACCAATAACTCTAGATCTACATGCCCAAAAATTGACAAGAGCCTTATTCCACCATGCTGCCTCACATTTGCTCAGTCTCTAGTTTGGAGAAATTTGACGTCAGAGGGTTTGCATTCCACAATATCATTTCAAGCGTTTTTGAATGAAATTCTTTGAATATTTTGATAACGACTCCGAAAAATCTTACTATTTTGATAGAGCAGATAGAAAATTAAGGTTTCTGACCTCATGGTCTTATAGTAACTCAAAACGGCCAAAAATGTCAGATAGATCTTTGTACTTGTGAAGCAGCGCTCTCTCTACAATAGTTCCAGAAAAGAGACTCAAGACTTTCCCATCACTGGGAACAAAGAAACAAGTGAGTAATAAAAACGGACCAAACAAACAAACAAACAAACAAAAACACAACAGATGGAGTAATCGTGAGTTTCTTATTCATTCTCAGATTTTCAAAAGTCTTCTTAAATGAAGAAATATAAGCGTTTGATTAACCTGTGGGTAATTGTTTCAAGTAGAAAGCTACAGAATCATTGTCTGCCAGAGTGTGTGTTTCGGAGTATCTGACGTTTTATCGTGACATAAGTACCCTAACAAACACTTAAATCTTTCTGTCACGTTTAGAATTTTCTATTCATGTCAATAATAGTTGTTGTCGAGATCTGATAGCAGCAAAAAGGACCAAACGACTGAAGATAGTGTGTTGCCCTCCACGGAATACAATCTACCCTTTTTGATTAAAAGTTTGCACAAACATACGGCAGAAGCGATTCATTTGCGGACTGGATTTCCCTGAACACAGGACGACGCCGGCAAGAAGTAACTGTATCTGTGCGTAACTTGCTACATCGCAGCGCTTTTTAATCATAGCATTTGAGATGATTGTTTCTCGTGGCGCTCGGAAGGTGGACAAGAGACGAAGCCGCCGTTATGAACGCTATCCGGTTTCCCTGGAGATCCTCTCAGGCCAGATGCGCCCATTGCTGTGCCCGTGCGACTACATGGTTGACGGTTTCTGGGATAAGTTGAGGATTTGATCAGAGTTTGGTGGTTCGGTTGAAAATTGGGGGTATTTTGTTTCTTTTTTTAAACCTCCTCCCTGCTTTGTAGACGTCGTATGGAAAAGATATACTCTATCAAAATGGTGTAAGAGTATTTACGCCTCCCATTGCCACATTTTAGATAATTCAGAAGGCGAGCTTCGGACCCTTCACTTCAGAACCAACCCAGGTATGTGAGAGGGATACAGTTTCCCAACAGTAAGACCGAGATACTCGATCAAAATTTTCTCCCCAAACAGCGAAGCGATTAACCACTACACCACAGACATCGGTATATCTCATCCTTCAGCTAGACGCGCACGCCGAATGGGTTGGAACTTACGTCATCCACGAAAAAGTACA
>NW_004798426.1:42473-43716 GCF_000002075.1 Aplysia californica
GTGTGTGTGCCATTTTGGGAGGGCATCTTTCAGTGTGTTTATGTGTGTGGGTTTGTGTTTTTTGTTTTTCCTTTCCATTTGTAAGTATATTATTTTGAAGCATATATTTTAATATGCTTAGCTTCTAATGTGCTCCCCACACAGTTCAAGTCGATGAGTGGTCGTTTGGGACAGGTCTGATAATATTTGCACATTCTTGCCCTCTTCTAATGTGCCCACCCCCCACAGGTCAAAGAAAAAAATATCTAATCCTTGTTAGTAAAGAAGTTTCCTAATCTTTTACTAGTACTCTCCATCTGCGCTAATGAAACGTGCGTGTTTCTTTAATGTGGTAAACAACCATTAGGATTAATGTTATGTGGGCCGGGTTCTTAAGACATGTCTGGCTGCGCTGATGCTGATTATAATAATAACATATGTGAGGCATCGTGGTGAAAGCAGGCGCTCGTCCAAATAATGAAGAATCGAAGAAACCGAATTGTTTTCATAATTTGGGAAATTTAAAACAATTTTTTGTGGGGGTTGTGGGCTCAACACATTTCACATACATTTAGAAACATTTTACTATTTCAGTGTGTATTTACTTGAACAACGTTGATCAAAATCAAGAAAAAATGTAACTTTGCAGTTTCTATGGACATCAAAACTTTGAAAGTCAACAAGTTTCGGCGGCCATTTTCTAGTTAATTTTACTTCTGAAATCGAGCAACTGCACTGCCTTTCCCAATCACTATAAATATCTCGACTTTTTTTCAAGATAGAGGGTATATATTTTTTAATCAAAAGCAAGGCAAGTGAACATGTTTTTAAATTATACCAATAATTCCACATTTACTGAGGAGCTCCTGATCGCATGGCTGTCATGAAAGATACCAGACAGACTCTCAAGACAGACTTGTTAATTAAGCACCTTGGTACCTTGATTAAGACATGTCATATTATCATGTCTTAGGCTTATAGGTGGATTTAAACGGTATGGCAGATAGCCTCTTTGGTGGAAGCTCCGAAAGTAGACATTTATTTACATACACAAGAATATGGACACACAAAGACACACTCATAAATACATACAAACACACACACATATATACACACATATCAACACACATACACACACACATACACACACACACACACCACACACACTTTACATGTCCACAAGTGACATCTACCCCCCTCTCCCTCTCTTTTCAAAATCAACGTCACCTCCTCTACTATCCCCTTCTTCCTTGACCCCTTTCTC
>NW_004798426.1:46236-47417 GCF_000002075.1 Aplysia californica
TCAAAACTAAGCATTGAGCTGATAGAACTTTGTCATTCTCGGCTAGCGAAATGACGCGCTCCAAGGTGACCCGGAATTTTGTCAGAGTGCACATCTTCATCTACTTCCCTGTTCCCGGGTTTAGTTGTGTCTTCCCTAACTCGTTTGCTCTTTCTTCCTTCCCGTTTCCACTTGCTCCTACAATACAGCGACCACCGCAAAGACGGAAGAAATCTATCTATTTCCCTTGAACAAAAGTTGGAGATCGACATTCTACGTTCTAAATATTCGTGATATTAATATAGCGACCCCCCCAAGACTGAAAAGATATATTTATCTCATGTGGGTTACAGTTGGAAATAGCTGCTCTAACTTCCAAAAATGCCCTTTCTTTCGTATCAAACGTCTATCGTCCCGATCTCTCCTCCAGATAATAAATAATGAATCCAATACTGAAGAGATATATCTTAAAACCAACTTCACCTACCCGTGCCCTTCTTCCTCGCTCTTTCTGTCACTTTTCTACCCCCTCCCTCCAGGCACGCCTTTTGATTAAACTTGGACCAAACACCCCCCGAGGTTCCGAAAGTTCATGGAATTTCCTTTTTCAGGTGTCAGGTATTGAGCCGACATTGACGATCATGTACTCTTCCTGTTGTCTGTCTTCCTATTCAGGATTACATTATGTCCGCCAGCATTTCTATAACAGTGAATACGTGAACGACATTTGTGATATTCTTGCTTTGTTGCTTGCAAAGTTAACAATTCGAGGCTGTTTGAGGATGGATTCATGTTCGTTGTGAGTTTACAATCGCCTCATCCTTCCCAGCCCTCCCTTTTTCCCTCATCAGAAGAAAAAAAGAGAGAAAGGAAGGAACAAAATTACGAGTTTATAAAAGAATTTTGCAATTTGCACAACCAATATTTCCGCCAAAAGGCACGGCCTTATTCCTTGGGTTTCTCTCGAAAAAAACCTTTAATACCTTTCTGGAAACTTTCTCCAAAGCCCCCCCAACGAGAAAACGCTCATCCCTCCTCCTATTACTTCTCGAAATTATGCCCTGATTTCTCTCTGACAAAACGTTTTCCTTTCTATCTCCATTTTTTTCTCTCTCTCTCTCTTCTTCATCTCCTCCTCTTCTTCCTTTTCAGATTTCCTCCATTCATGGTGCAGCGGACATACAAATAACGATAACTCTCGT
>NW_004798426.1:49544-50304 GCF_000002075.1 Aplysia californica
TTCGCAGCTCGCATTTAGTTGGTTTATATGCTCCTGTAGCTGAGTCTTGTTGTTAATCATTGCCAGGTCATCTGCAAACATGAGTTCGTTGAGTGCCTCTGGGTCTGGATTGGCCTCTTTTGTTATCTGGTCCATGTAGATCACGAAGAGCAGAGTTTTCAGGGGTAAAATTAGTGAGAAAATAGCCGCCAAAGATTAGTTATTTCCTTAGCTTAAGAGTCCGTGGTAACTGAAGATTTACATTTTTTAAATGCCTTTAATTAACGCTTTTCAGAAAAATCCACACCGAAATGAGTTCTTAAATGGGTATGAAAGATGCTGTGCCAAAAAACAAAAATTTGATAAAAATTCACAAACAAACAGAAAAAAAGCAAGTTTCTTCTCTTTGATTATTTTGACAAAAGCCTGATTCCACCACGCTGTCTCACATATTATCACGTATTCACAAGACCAAATAAACTCCCCACCAAAAACAACAAACAAACAAAACAATCTAAAAAACTCCCCTCTAAAAAAAATACCACCAAAAAACAACCACTTTCAAACTGGTGATCCGGAAAAGGAAGCACATTGACAGAGGTGAGATTGAAGGAATAGAAGCACTGTTTTATTGTCAACACACATAGTCTCGAACAAAATAGATCATTTTTGCACCATTCATATTAAAGTATGCACGCGCATACACACACATACGTACACATGAAATACCACACAAACACACACACACACACACACACACACACACACACACACACACACA
>NW_004798426.1:53478-55421 GCF_000002075.1 Aplysia californica
TCTCTCTCTCTGTCTCTCTCTTTCTCTTTCTTTTTTTCTCTTTGTTTCTCTTTGTACCTGTGTATGTACTTGTGACACTGTGTTCCCTGGGATGGAAGAAGGGCGGAGGAGGGGAGGGGGGCTTTTGAGGAGTTTTGCAAGGGGAGGGGGGGAGTTTTTGTGTGTTTCCCTATCCAGAATATAAGATAATGTCAATTAGATCAAATAGAGTAATGTTTCTACAGGGGAATTAGACAGGTAACAAGTCATTCTGTGACATTTGTTTTAGCAAGGGTTTTACGGCACTTGCATTGTTTAGCGTCATATACCACAGAAAGTATTATTACGACGACACCACATTCACAAAATAAGGTATGAGATTTTGGTTTGGTTGTTGGGAGAGGGGCGAAAGATGTCTATTCTTATAAGGTCCCAGTTACGTCAATATTGACTTTATGAAATAATATGCAGATGCCTTCACAGTAGTTTTTAACTTACGATTCTTCAGCTTCTATAGTAAGTGACTGGATTGCCCTACTTGTAGGTCCTACTTCTTTACTTTACTTCTGTTGTTTCTGACTGTCCGTCTTACTTTTTACCAAACATTAGATGCTATTTAATTTGTCGATGTGCCTCTCTTTGCTCACTCAAATAAAAAATAAAAAATTATAACTTATAATTCTTCAACCCCAAAAGCTTCCTTAGTGAGTGAAGTATCATGGCTTATCACGTTCTTAGCTTTCAACCACTGTCTTCGACTCGGCCCAAACCCCATCCACGCAAACTTTGTTTTTAGTTTTGACAGATAGGCCAAGGCGCTAGAAGCCTGGAATCCTGCACTCAAAGAGAAGGAATTTAATGTTCCGGAAAAAGCTCAAAGAAAAGACGATACTAGAAAACACCAGAATAAAAAGAAAAGAAAACAAGTCTTTAGAGTGGGGTGAGAAAAAATCAATGAATAAAAAATAGAAAACCCCACCCTTGAAAACCGCTAGAGCTTTTAGGCTAATTTTTCACGATGTCTTTTTAGCGGTTGTCGAAGTCTGGAGATGAAAAGAAGGGCTGGAAGACCAGGCAGTTTTCCCCAGGGGCGACTTGAAACCCCCCTATGAATATCTCCGCTCATCCGTCGCTGGTTTTTTCCCTTTTCTTCCTCGTCTATTAAAGTCGTGCCCATTCTCCGAACGTCCGCAGCGAGGAATCATCTTGAAACGGCCTCCGGGGAATCAAAGGGGAGAATTTGATTAAACATTCATACGCCTGTGCAAAACAGGAACATCTCTCTCGGGACAGGGCGATTCAAGATGGCGCCGTCCCGAGACTCCTTCGCTTCTCGCCTCCGCGCGGTGAAGATCGATAACGTCATTACGTCATAACCCCAGCCGTTCCTTCCAGTAGGGGGCCGCCTTTAGTGACGCGGGCGCCATACAGAGACTGGGGGTCGTAAAACGTCCCTGTTTCGTGGAATTCGCTTGCATGCAGGTCGAAAGGTCTGGAACTCAAGACAAGTTGTAATAGCGGTTGTAAAGTGTTTGATCGTAAAAGTGCGCGTGTGTGTGCAGCACTTAAAGACACTGTAAGGACTGTGGGGTTTTTGCAAGAGCGTATTTAGCGCCGCTTGAAGAGAGTACGGAGGAAGAGTTCATGAGCTTAGAAATGTGGCATAAAAGAAACTATGAGATATACAATCTTAGACAATGGGGACGATTAAAGCCGGTTATTTCCAAAACTTCTGTGAGCCTAACAACAACACGCATCCCCTTCCATACTCACTCACACATACACACTGACACTTGCGCACACACAAACAAACACAAACGTAAATACACACCAAGAAACCCACAAACACAAATACAAAAAGATATATAAACGCACAAGTACGGAAAGAAAGAAAGAAAGAAAGAAAGAGAGAGGGGGAGAGAGGAAGAGAGAGAGAGGGGGAGAGAGAGAGGGGGAGAGAGAGA
>NW_004798426.1:55595-58178 GCF_000002075.1 Aplysia californica
GAGAGAGAGAGAGAGAGGGGGGGGAGAGAGAGAAAGAGAGAGAGAGAGACAGGCAGAAAGAGAAACAGAGACAGAGATGTAGAGAGAGAGAGAGAGAGAAAGAGAACTGGAGTGAGGGAATGAGACAAGAGAAGATTTTCTGACATCTGGATTTGCTGCTGTGTATGCAATTATTATTATTATTATTATTATTATTATTATTATTATTATTATTATTATTATTATTATTATTATTATTATTATTACTATTATCATAAGCAGTCCGAAAGCATTAATTGCATGCCTTTCTTTAGTGTTTAATCAACAGAGTGCACATATATCTTATCATATCTTATCTTATTTTATTTGGTTTGATCTTACCTATCTTATCTATCATCTATCTATCTTATCTTATCTTATCTTCTTTTCTCTTCTCTTCTCTTCTTTTATTTTATCTTATCTTATCTTATCTTATTGATAATTTGTACGAGCAACGATCAATATTGCTTTCATATACAAGTGTCCATTTGTTTTTGTTTGTTATATTTTTTGAATGTTCAATTTGTTCTGGGATTCTTTGTTTGTTTGGGTTTTTTGTTGTTGTTTTGGTTTGGGTTTTTGTTTCAGTCCCAACTTCCACTTCTGATTTGCCACTTCGAGTTGCCGGGATAGAGTATACAAGGGTGAAATCTCCGCCGGGATAGAGCATACAAGGGTGAAATCTCCGCCGGGATAGAGTATACAAGGGTGAAATCTCCGCCGGGATAGAGTATACAAGGGTGAAATCTCCGCCGGGATAGAGTATACAAGAGTGAAATCTCCGCCGGGACAGAGTATACAAGGGTGAAATCTCCGCAGGGATAGAGTATACAAGGGTGAAATCTCCGCCGGGATAGAGCATACAAGGGTGAAATCTCCGCCGAGATAGAGTATACAAGGGTGAAATCTCCGCCGGGATAGAGTATACAAGGGTGAAATCTCCGCCGGGATAGAGTATACAAGGGTGAAATTTCCGCCGGGATAGAGTATACAAGGGTGAAATCTCCGCCGGGATAGAGCATACAAGGGTGAAATCTCCGCCGGGATAGAGTATACAAGGGTGAAATCTCCGCCGGGATAGAGTATACACGGGTGAAATCTCCGCCGGGATAGAGCATACAAGGGTGAAATCTCCGCCGGGATAGAGTATACAAGGGTGAAATCTCCGCCGGGACAGAGTATACAAGGGTGAAATCTCCGCCGGGATAAAGTATACAAGGGTGAAATCTCCGCCGGGACAGAGTATACAAGGGTGAAATCTCCGCCGGGATAGAGTATACAAGGGTGAAATCTCCGCTTTTCTATTTTTCCCACTTTTCCCACTACAAAATTGACTTACCGAAATCCTTGTCTGTCTTTGCAATTTCGCCCACTACAGAACGATTTGCCAATGTAGGTGGGTGGTGTAGATCTGGCGGGGATAGGCAGGTGTCAGAATCGGATGCTCAATATGGAAACCTACTGTGTAGGTGGTCAGTACAGAAATGTAAGCCTTCTAAAGGTCGCTAATGTGGGCGCTAACTTTAGAAGTACAAGAAACGAACTTTAGAAGAAAAATGAAGGTTATAACACACAAAAAACACTAATATATATATATACAAGCTGGGCCTCCTTTCGATGAAAGGAACGATCTGTGCTTTAATATCAACTAAAAGTAATTGGCCTACTATATTTACACTCTACTGGAATGGGACAATAAATCTTGAGAGAATTATAAGGTCTAGATCTATACTCTCAAAACAAAATGCGCCTCGAGAAATATCACTTCCGGATTTTCTGAAATTACAAAGACAGAAGCGTCGGCCTACAAAAGCGATCGGCGAAATAAAGAAATTTAGCTTTTTGCAGCAAAACTGTCTCTAAATTGAAAAAACGAAGGGCGCCATGCTCTGGAGAATATTTTAAAGAATCTTTTGGCGAAAACTGCATGTCGATCGATGCAGCCATTAAAAAACCTTTTGAATAGCAAAATTCCGCCACCACAAATAGATAATACTAGCTGGGCCCCCTTTCGATGAAAGGGATGATCGGTGCTTTAATATAAGCTAAAAGTAAAAGTCATTGGCCTACTATATTTACACTATACTGGAATGGGGAAATAAATATTGAGATTAGGTCTAGATCTATACTCTCAAAACAAAATGCGCCTCGCGAAATATCACTTCCGGATTTTCTAAAGTTACAGAGAAGGAAGCGTCGGCCTACAAAAGCGATCGGCGAAATAAAGAAATTTAGCTTTTTGCAGCAAAACTGTCTCAAAACTGAAAAAAACCAAGGGCGCCATGATCTGGAGAATGTTTTAAAGAAATTTTTTGGCGAAAACCGCATGTCGATCGATGCGGCCATTAAAAAGCCTTTTGAATAGCAAAATTCGGCCACCACAAATAGATAATAGAATATATAGATATATATATATATATAATGACCTCCTTCAGATGAAGTTTTTGCTCGATTATCGTGTGATCAATTTGAACAAAGAAACCCTACTCAAACATATTTTTTCTCGTGCTTGTATTTTTTTTCTTGTTGTTTGTAGTTTTGGAAAAGGAAAGGGGGGGGGGGGTT
>NW_004798426.1:58278-62623 GCF_000002075.1 Aplysia californica
TATGAAAAGAACCCAATAACTTGTATTGGTGACGATATGAATTAATTTCTAAGTATGTTGGTTTTTATTTGTTTACATATAAAACGTTTGCTTAACATCTCACATATATGTCTATTATTTCGAATTAAATGAGTGTTTGGTATAAACTATGACCTTCTTTTCTACTTTCATAATATTGATATTGTAAAACTCGGTGAAACAGACAGGGGCTGCTTTCTGTATAACTCTGTCTAACATAATATTTGTCGTTTAGACTGTTAAACATTCTTTAAAATTCAAAAGTAATCAGCCCTGTGGAAAATGTCCATTATTCCTGAATGTTTTGACTGACTTAAAAAAAAGGAAAAAGCCTCTGAATTGCCTCTTTTATAACACTAAAGGTATTATAAGTTGAAAAGAAACGGTAAAGCACTTGAGTTTATTTTAGCAAAGCTGGCATAATAATTTGTATGGCAACGCTGTGGAATCAGGCGCTCGGCAATTTTTGGACATGTAGAGTTGTTGGAATCACCTTAAAGCTTGTTCATTTGTCTAACTTTTGATGGAAAAAATACCCATCTACCTTGAATAGAAGACGAGATATTAGCAATGAGGGAGGTGGGGTCGCCTGGGGTCGAAGATGAAATTAGTGAGAGTATAGTCGCCCACCATAGTTTACTGACTTTCAAAACAAGATATTGTCAAAGGAAACTGCTAATCTGCATTTTGTGCCTTTTATAAACTTTTATAAGTAAAATTGTCGTGGTGAAAAGTGATTGTCTCAGACAGGTGAACTTCTTGGACAGTGTTATAAATTTGTTTTTTAAATTACGATAGGGGGACAATAGGAGATGATGGATTGTATAGGAAACATAGACAGACAGATAGACTGGCAGGCAGTCAGGCTGCCAGACAAGGAGACAGACAGAGCGGTGGGTTAGTGGAAGCATACATGTGGAAAAGCTGAGATGCAGCCAGATACTCAACTATACACGTACAGTTCTTGCACAATTGGTCGTTAGAGCAGGTTCCATTGCAGTTGGACAAACGGCCCTGGGGGCTCTCGTGGTCTAGAGATACGGTGTTCGCCTCCCACTCAATAGGGTCGGGTCTGAAACCTGACAGCGATGAAATTTATTTTTCTTTAAAATTCTCTCCTTCCACCTCCTTCCCATGGTGTGTCGTGTGCTGTCCTCTCCACTTTTGCCCCCCCCCCCCCCTCACCTTTCTGGGCTTCTGACTCTTTCTGCTACCAGTCTACTGCTACTTCTTTGATCCTTCTTACTGGTGTCTTTCAGCCACACCCCTGATCTTAGGGTAGGTGAGATCTAACACCTAGCCTTCTAGGATAAGGGCAAGAAAAGCTCTGAGGTCTCGTGAGCAAGTTGCGCACGTTAAAGTTCCTGAGGCGGAAATAAAAATCAATAAGAGTAAGCTCAGGCCGTCACCGGGGCAAAATTCAAACTTAATTCCAACCTAACTGAAAATGCTTAATATGTCCCTTACGCTCGTATTTCCTTATGCAGTTGCGAACGCCGTAAAACATTTACAAAAAATAGAATAAAAACAAAAAGAAAGAAAAAAAACGAACAGCCCTATATGGGGACAAACCGATTTTTTTCAAACACTCATATAAAGCATTGCTAAATTTAAACAGAAAAAGCAAAGAAACCAAGAACCGAACAGACGCACCAAGAGTGACACTGACAAACCAACAGACACACTTCAGTTGCTCGAACAGACTCGATAGGGAACCACCAGAAGCAACGCCCACACCAGACAGTTCGCTGCCTCAGAATTACAAAGTTCTATCGGGGATTTTGGCCGTTTTGAGTTGCTATGACCATGATTGATAACCAATTAATTGTTCTATCTTCTTTATCAATAAATATGAGGCAGCGTGGTGGAATCGGGCTCTCGTCAAAATAATCAAAGTGAAGAAACTTGCATTTTTCCGCAGGTTTATGAATTTTTATCATTTTTTTGGTTTTTTGGCTCAACACCTTTCATGCCCATTAAAAACTCATTTCTATGTGAATTTTTCAGAAAAACGTCGATTAAAGGCACAAAAAATTTAAATTTTCAGTAACAACATACTATTAAGCTAGGGAAATAACTAATTTTTGGCAGCCATTTTCTCACTAGTTTCACCTCTGAAAACAGGTGACCTCTACCTCCTTCTTTCGCAAATATCTCGACTTGTATTCTAGATAAATGGACGTTTTTTTCAACCAAATAAAGACAAATGAACTAGCTTTAAGATGATACCAATAACTGTACATGCCCAAAAAATTGACGAGAGCCTGATTCCACCCTGCTGCCTCACACATCAAGAAATCTAAAGAATTGCATTCGAAAAAAAATAACTTGGCCTGATGAGAAACTCAAAATATTTTGTTGACGTCAAAACTAGGTACTCAGCAAATAGAACTTTGTAATTCTGAAGTAGCGAGCTAGTGACACACGGACAAAACAGGCTGTCAAACAAATAAACAGACTGACGCGCCAACCGTCTCAATCAACGTCTGCGACAGCCGCGGCCAGACAGGGGGCGGGGTGACTAATCTGGTTTGGTAGCCCTGCCTGTCTGATGATGTTTCTGCTACAGGACAGATCAGGACGGGTTTTGGCGGGAACGGTTCTGGCACTGGACACAAGATTAAATGACATAGAGACTTAACGAGTTCTGGTTTTGTTTCTTTTTTTTTTGGTGTGTGCGTGTTTTTTTTATATATAGAGAGAGAGATAGAGAGATAGATAATATACTAGATGGAGGAATGGATTGATGGATGGATGGATAGATAGATAAACTTGAGTGAAAGAGGGGTGTGCAAATAAATATAGATAAATAGAGAGAGAGGGGGGGTGACAGTGATAGAGTACAGAGAGAGAGAGCGAGTGAGCAAGAGAGAGAAGGAAAGAGAGAGAGAGAGAGAGAGAGAGAGAGAGAGAGAGAGAGAGAGAGAGAGAGAGAGAGAGAAACTGACAGACAGACAGACAGACAGACAGTCAGACAGTTAGGCAGACAGACAGAGCGGTGGTGGAGTGGAGGCATACACATGGACAAATCTTAGATGAAGCTAGATACCCAACGATACACATACAGTTCAACTTGTATAAGACGGCCAATTATTGTTAAAAGAAAAAGTGCTTGTATTATACAAGGAGCTTTCTTGTACAATGTCATTATAAATATACTTTAACCAAAAGAAACAAGAGGGGCGTGGGGAACGAGTAGGGAGGGGTCGTTTGTACAGGTTATTGTTTTGTATAGATGGCCGTTAGATCAGGTTCGATTTCTATTTATTTCACGATATGAGCTTTTGCCCATTAAAGCTACGTTGATATCTATTCCATGCTATGTGGATGACAAAAGAGAAAGAGAAAAATGAAAAATTATTTGGATATTATATTTCCTTAATAATATATTCCAGCCTTTTTCCAGACTGATAGTGTTTATATTTCAGTTATGCTGACATAGGAAATACAATCGGAACCATAAATCATAACGGGAAAACCCGTAATCAACACAGCTTAGTTGACATGGGAAATAGAATGGAAACAATAACATTTCATGACACTATATTATGGTTGATAACAGGGTTTTCCCGATGCTATAAACTACCGAATTCAGCAGAAAAACAATGAAATTCTCTCGGTTGATAGAGCTTCATCAAAGATCTTTTGCAGTCTCTTTTTTAAGTACTGTAAACCTTCTCTTTAGAATTGAACGGGGACAAACATGTTTTCTATTTTACCTCTTCTTTTATCTTTTAATTCAGGCTTATAGTTTTTTTTTAAATCCAATAGTTGTATATTTTCAGACCAAAGTGTTATTCATTCAAGCCGTTTCGACATTGTCGTATTTTATTTCGTAACATTGAACAAGATCAAAAACGTATCTTTCTAAGGCTTTCTTTCTTTTTTTGCAGTATTCTGTAGCTGTACGTTATGGTTGGTTGGGGAGTGCTCTGGTGTGGTTTGCTCCGTCCTTTCTATCGAACATCTATCATTATTTTCTCCCTTCGTTTTATGTTTGTTATTCTCTTATCTTTAAATGACCTTATTGTGTTGCAAATGCTATAAAACTTTTACTGAAACGAAAACAAGATCAAAACAAAAGCCTCATGGATTGCAGACGTATAGATATCATAGTATTTCGTTCTGCTATTTAAATAAAAACAAAAGAGTAAGAGTACGGATGGCTGGAGGGCCCTACTGGTACGTCATAAACCTTTGTTTCTCTCTGTTGTTTCTCTCTGTCTGTGATTTTTTGTTTTGCTGTGTCAGTTTGTCTGTCTGTCTGTCTGTCTGTCTGTCTGTCTGTCTGTCTGTCTGTCTGTCTGCCTGTCTGTCTGTCTGTCTG